>NC_088418.1:5534917-5564917 GCF_034236695.1 Oncorhynchus nerka | reverse complement strand
CTCCAGATCCTAGCAACAAACCTCCCCCTACCACTACCCATCTCGCCCCAAACCTCCCCCTCTCACCCCAAACCTCCCCCTACCACTCCACCCTACCACTACCCATCTCACCCCAAACCTCTCCTACCACTCCCCTGCTCACCCCAAACCTCCCCTACTACTCCCCTCTCACCCCAAAACTCCCCCCTACCACTCCCCTCTCACCCCAAAACTCCCCCTACCACTCCCCCTCTCACCCCAAACCTCCCCCTACCACTCCACCCTACCAATACCCATCTCACCCCAAACATCCCCCTACCACTCCCCTTTCACCCCAAACCTCCCCTACCACTCCCCTGCTCACCCCAAACCTCCCCTACTACTCCCCTCTCACCCCAAACCTCCCCTACCCTCCCCTCTCACCCCAAACCTTCCCCTACCACTACCCATCTCATCCCAAACATCCCCCCTACCTCTCACCCCAAACCTCCCCCTACCACTCCCTCTCACCCCCAAACCTCCCCTACCAATCCCCTCTCACCCCAAACCTCCCCTACCACTCCCCCTCTCACCCCAAACCTCCCCCTCTCACCCCAAACCTCCCCTACCACTCCCCCTCTCACCCCAAACCTCCCCATCTCACCCCAATCCTCCCCTACCACTCCCCCTCTCACCCCAAACCTCCCCCTACCCCTCTCACTACTGTCATGTCTTTGGCTATGCCGGATGAAGTGATATGAAAGTGATATTCTATAAAATAATTTTCCCGTAATTAATATTACCTGATTGAGCTAATCATGTAAATGTAATTAACTGTAGTAGTTTTACTACCAGTCACTGTCTTCCACTATTGTAGTGGAGGTAGGTATGAAGAAGTCTACTTCATAGCTATGTGATCCACGGACGAGCTAACCTCATGACGGAAGTACTCTAAGTATTAGACCAGTCGTACGTGGTGTGATCGTGGTTCATGACTTCTAATAACTTTTCTCCTGAACGGAGGATTCTATTTATTAGTGGCGTGTGTTAACCAATAGGAAGAGTGCAATGGAGATTCCCTTCCCCGTGTTGCACTCTGAGTGACTCCTATGTTGCTATTGTCAATAGCAATTTAACTCGTGAGGTTACTAATCCTCTAACTGACTGTTGCTGGACTGACTGTGGTATTGGTACTGGTACTCAAGGGGTCCAGTTGTCCTACTGATTTATTCTGAAGTGTTCTCCTACAGGAATACATGATGGGAGCATTTTACTAGTTGTCTTGTAATGACTACTACACATGGAAAGGAATGATTATTGTTGCCATTTGTTTTGGAGGTGGACAAGTCCACTGAACTTCCTTTACGACCATTGTGGTACACCTCAGTACTATCTTAGATAATCCCCGCCTAGGGGCCTTTCTGCTCCTCACTGTTCTCAAAGGGGAGTTTACAGCTAGATTGCATTTATGCTCTGGTGGCCTCGTACAGTGTCTGTAGTCTCAACCCCCCCACCGGTATTGTTGAGGCTCATCATGGGTCTGGGGTACTACCCCCCCCCCCCCCCCACACCAGCGGTTGGTGTCCGAGGCGCAAACGAAAAGGTCGGACCCTATGTACGAGTTGTCAGCGGCCGCGTTGTTATGAGAGTGGCTGTAACCTTTCATCCAAATCTCTTGGTGTTTGTGCTTCAAAACTATGATAGTAAGCTTGTGGGTGTTCGTTCCGAGCTTGTTTGACCGAGTTAGCCAGTGAGCTATCATGTTTGCGAGTCGCAGAACCACTGAATTCTAATTTCAAAGCTGTGGCAGGTTTAGCGTAGTCATTTAGCACGTGTTACTGTTGTAGGCGAATTAACCTTGTCACATGTCTATTCGACATTCGCTTCAACAGGTAAACCCTGTCAGAACCCGTAGCGTTCGGGTTGCCATCCAGCTAGGAACGTCTCAGTATCGTTTGGCTGACCTGGAACGGGGTCCAAGGTGGGGAAATTCTTGACGAGTCAAGATATTCCGCGTCAAGCGGGCGGAGAGGGTTGGCTTCATCCTGTGGGGAAAGTGGGGCCGAAAGGCCAAGAGGAGAAGACAAGTCTTGTTGTTGTTGGCCAAGAGCCATATTACTCAGTGCCAAATGGCAGAGAGGAGAAGACTGAGGGACACATGATGGAGGCAATGTTTGAAACATATCGTCTTCACTTCTGTGAGTTCAGGGCTCCGGTTGCTTGGATTGGTAGTCACGCTGTGGAGCGTGACCATTCTGGACTTCCTCCAGATGGTACCTAAGGGTGGTATTCTGCTGCATTGCAGAGTCCACTTGAGCGCTTAGAGTACTGATTTTGGACACGTGAGTGTCACAATTGCTCCTTTCGGTCTCAAACTTATCTGTCATGGTTTGCAGATAGAGGTCTTGAGTACGGAGTGAGATATTCAGTGATGAGATTTCTTGCTCTTGCTTAGAAATCAAGATTTCCATCTTCATTACCTGAGTTCTCTCATCATTCATTTGGTCAGCGACTTCAATGAGTTCTGCTGATTTGTCATCCAACTTGATCATTGTGTTCATTATCTGATCGTCTTTGGTCTGCAGAATTTTGAATAGAACCATGTTACTCTGAGTAACGTTCAACAAAACTGCCTGCGTGTTATCAAGTTGAGGGCTCCTGTCTGTAGATAATTCAACAGATTTATCTAGTTTGGAGTGGACAACATCGTATTTCGTTTTGGCTAAATCGAGTTGTTCCTGGAGACAACGATTTTGTTGAAGAGTTTGTGCTCTTTCATCGTCATAAGTATTTGCAATTACTTTTAATTGTTCAGATTTCAAAGGCAGTTCCTTGACTAGCAGAATGTTTTCATGTCCTGCTTTTCTTAATAGTTGCTCAGTTCCCTCCACCTGTACCCTCATGTTAGCTATGTCTCTCCACCTGTCCCCTCATGTTAGCCATGTCTCTCCACCTGTCCCCTCATGTTAGCCATGTCTCTCCACCTGTCCCCTCATGTTAGCCATGTCTCTCCACCTGTCCCCTCATGTTAGCCATGTCTCTCCACCTGTCCCCTCATGTTAGCCATGTCTGGCACGTGCTTCGGCTGTGCACTGTGGTATTGGACCGATGCCACATTTTTATGGCGATACATCAGTGCAAAAGCCTGTGTTTGATGGTTGATTTTGGAGGGCGTTCTCAATTTCGGCTGTTTTTTCGTTAATGGCATAATTAGGGTTGGTATCGCTGCTGAGGTCAGAGATCAATTGTTTTATGGGTGGAAGTTCACTAATTTGCAATTTGATTGGAAGAACATGAAGTTATGTTCAACAATTTAACTTATTAAATTGAATGAGACGATAATCCATACAATCTCCATTCATAAGTCTAAACAGTAGATCAAATGTTGGGCACATTCACCACTATGGTACACTTCTCCCTAAGGCCAAAAACCACATGGGCTTCTGTCAGTACTGAATTACTGAATGGTTTTGCAAAAACCAAATTTGACTGATTGATCAATTTAATGATAAATCAGACCTGTATAGGCTATTTGGGAATGAAACTTTAATTAACCTGAGAAGTTGCTTCATCTAGGATAGTTTGGAAAATGTTTACAATGTCTTATTTAGAAAACTCCTCAATTTGGAAATGATTTAAAACATCTATTTCAGAATGTAAATTGCCAGATTTACACTTATTAGTTCAATTTGAATAAGACATTGATATCCGTCTGGATATCATAAGTAATGACTTGAGTGTGACCTGAATAATTCTTCATGAACGACTATACTGGGCACACTTCCGCGATCAATGATTTCACACGCTGAAATCTAACGGAACTACCCGGGGGGGACTTCTGTTCCGCAAGGCGGAGGAGTTTCAACGTAGCACAAGAAAACAAAATGGCTATTTTCCCTTGTTAGCTTTAGCATGCAAGCTAAACCCACCTTTGTGCCTGAAAATGCAGCACATAGGATTCCCTTGGCAAGGGAAGGTTTTACTTATAACGTATTCAAATCTCAGCGTTTTTTGACGATGTTTTAACCGGAACACGCGGCAAGCAACGAAACGCGCCGTGGTCTACTCGCGAGAAAGACAGAGTTATATATATCGATGGTCAAGCTTATCTCCTGAATTTAAAATCGTCTGGCTCTTTGTCCTCGCTCGAGAAATGAATAATGACCGAGCTTACCCGGGTCTGAAACGCGCCAGGCAGAAATAGCCCTGCTATAACGCTCTATTTCTCAGATTTCATCCCCTCCAGAAGCCAAAAACACAAAAGGAAACATGCAAGTGACTGCCAGGGAAGCATCTCATTCCCCCCCTTCCCCTCTCTCTGATCTCTCTAGGACAGAGAATATATTTATCCTTCTTAACATCTCTATCATACATAACATTCATACATAACATTCCCTCTTAGACACTACAGTGGTTCCCTTCCAGAATCAACAGCTGGATAAACCCTGGTCGTAAGGAGACTGACTGAAACGACTGTTAAAAGTACTTACTCTGTGGCTATTGGACCATTTCATTAACCTGGAACCAATCTGTGCTGGGCATGTGGGTGTTAAACACGTGTGTTAGATATAGCAACACAAAGTATCCTGCAGGACATGTGGTTTGCCTTGGGGCTGGATGACCATGAAGCATCAAAGACCAGACACCATTAGACCTTATTCAGGCCAGCAGAGGGGGAAACAATGGGGATTCTCAGTGATACACAGACTTCCAGAAGAAGAGGTGCTACGCTACATTTTAAACTGTGCTAAGCTCATACTATATGCTACGCTAGGTTTTACACTGTGCTAAGCTAATACTATATGCTACGCTACATTTTAAACTGTGCTAAGCTAATACTATATGCTACGCTAGGTTTTACACTGTGCTAAGCTAATACCATATGCTACGCTAGGTTTTACACTGTGCTAAGCTAATACTATATGTTACGCTATGCTACCTCTACACTAAAACAGCGTTTTTCAAATTCTGTCCTAGGGACTCCAAAGGGGTACACATTGCCATTTTATTTATTTTTTGCCCTAGCACTATACAACTGATTCAAATAATCAAATCGTGATAAAGAATTGATTATTTGAATCAGATGTGTACCCCTTGGAGTCCCCAGGACCGAGTTTGGGAAACGCTTCACTAAGAGAAAAACAGAAATATTCTCTGGATGACTGAAGGCAAGATAATAGAGTGAAGCTTGTTTAAAACAAATACCTCAAGTGAAAAAAAAAGGTTACTAAAAATGAACATAAGGCTGAACATTTTAGTACCCGGCAAGGTTCTCCAGAGAAAGAGAAGGGAACCTGGACTAGCAGACACAATCATTATCTCTAATTTAACTTCAGACTAACAAACCAATTATATGTTCACAAGCTTTTTCTGCAGACTTCTATTTCTGCTTAAGGGTTATTGTCCAGGGTGTAATTTATCCCTAGACTACAAATCTTTGGCAGCCCACAGTTATAGCTATGATATGTGGAGTGGATAGGGACAGACCTATAAGCTGTCTGTCTGGCATAGGACTAAAAAAAAAATACGCTGGTCTACAAATAGTGTGTTTAGGTTTCAAGATGACAGAGGGATAACAAGGCTATGGAAGTGGAGAATTACAGCAGCCTACCTTCATGCTATACAAGACACACAGCAACAATGCATAATATACTTACATGTTTGGATGAAAGTAACAAATCTCAACTATCTGTTAGAATCAATTAGAAAATGTCATTGTTTACAATGGGGGTTCCTCAGGGATCAGTCTTAGGACCATCACAGTTTTGGTCACATGTTTTCATGAGCTGAAATAAAAATATCTCAAGACATTTTCCAAACACAAAAAATTATATTTATCTTACATTTTCTGGAAGAAAAACATGTTTACATCCCTGTTAGTGAGCATTTCTCCTTTGCCAAGATAATCAAACCACCTGAATGGAGTGGCATATCAAGAAGCTGATTAAACAGCATGATCATTACACAGGTGCACCTTGTGCTGGGGACAATAAAAGGCCACTCTAATATGTGCAGTTTTGTCAGACAACACAATGCCACAGATGCCTGCTGGAATGTCCACCAGAACTATTACCAGATAATGTCATCCAACATTTGGTCAGTACGTCCAACCGGACACACGTGTAACCATGCCAGTCAAGGACCAGCATATCCGGCTTCTTCACCTGTGGGATAGTCTGAGACAGCTGATGAAACTGTGGGATAGTCTGAGACAGCTGATGAAACTGTGGGATAGTCTGAGACAGCTGATGAAACTGTGGGATAGTCTGAGACAGCTGATGAAACTGTGGGATAGTCTGAGACAGCTGATGAAACTGTGGGATAGTCTGAGACAGCTGATGAAACTGTGGGATAGTCTGAGACAGCTGATGAAACTGTGGGTTTGCACAACCGAAAAACTTCTGCACAGTCAGAAACCCATCTAAGGGAAGCTCATCTGCGTGCTCGTCGTCCTCACCAGGGTCTTGACATGACTGCAGTTCGGGCGTCGTAACCAACCGAAAATGTTTACCCATCGATGGCTACGGGAAAAGTTCTCTTCCCGGTTGAATAACTGGTTCCGGCCGTCAAGTGGGCGAGCGGTTTGCTGATGTCAACGTTGTGAGCAGAGTGCCCCATGGTGGTGGTGGGGTTGTGGCCCCCCAATGGTGGAACAAACTCCCTCACGACGCCAGGACAGCGGAGTCAATCACCACCTTCCGGATACACCTGAAACCCCACCTCTTTAAGGAATACCTAGGATAGGATAAAGTAATCCCTCTCACCCCCTTAAAAGATTTAGATGCACTATTGTAAAGTGGCTGTTCCACTGGATGTCATAAGGTGAATGCACCAATTTGTAAGTCGCTCTGGATAAGAGCGTCTGCTAAATGACTTAAATGTAATGTAATGTTAAATGTGGTACATAAACTACAGACAACGAACACAATTTTCATTTTAAATCGATGACAATTGGAATGCACAGAGATCGAGGCCCCATTGTCGTGCCAGTTATCCAACGCCACCCCCCTCATGTTTCAGCATGATAATGCATGGCCCCACGTTTGCAAGGTTCTGGACACAATTCCTAAAAGCTTAAAATGTCCCAGTTCTTCCATGGACTGCATTCTCACCAGATGTCACTCATTGAGCATGTTTGGGATGCTCTGGATTGACGTGTATGACAGCGTGTTCCAGTTTCTGACAATATCCAGCAACTTCACACAGCCATTGAAGAGGAGTGGGACCAATATTTCACAGGTCACAATCAACAGCCTGATCAACTCTATGTGAAGGAGATGTGTCGTGCTGCATGAGGCAAATGGTGGTCACACCAGATACTGACTGTTTTTTCTGATCCACGCCCCTACCTATTACATTTCAGGTAAGGCCCAAGTGCAGACTGTGTTGAAGTAACAATGTTAATTACAGTAACCGGGGCGGGCAAACGACAGGTCAAGGCAGGCAGGGGTCGATAAGGCAGGCTAAGGCAGAGTTGTCAGGCGAGCTCAGAGTCAGGAATGGGTCAAAACCAGGAGGGCGAAGAAAAAGAGCATCTGGGGAAAAGCATGAGCTGAGAACAAAACAGCTGGTTGACTTGACAAACAAGACGAACAGGCAACAGACAAACAGAGAACACAGGTATAAATACACAGGGGATAATGGGGAAGATGGGCGACACCTGGAGGGGGGTGAAGACAATCACAAAGACAGGTGAAACAGATCAGGGGACGTGACACTACCTTTTTCTTTTAAGACCAACAGATCCATATCTGTATTCCCAGTCGTGTGAAATCCATAGACATATTAAGTTATTTCAATAGACCGATTTCCTCATACGAATTGTAACTTCAGTAAAATCGTTGAAATTGTTGCATGTGGCGTTTATAGTTTATTTCAGTGCAGCTGTAAATGGCATTCCGCATGTCATTACGTGATGTATACAGTGGGGCAAAAAAAGTAGTTAGTCAGCCACCAATTGTGCAAGTTCTCCCACTTAAAAAGATGAGATGCCTGTAATTTTCATCATAGGTACCCTTGACTTCCAGAAAACGTTTGACCTCTGTCATTGCCAACAAAGGGTATATAACAAAGTATTGAGATAAACTTTTGTTATTGAACATTTTCTGGATTTATTTTCTTCTCATTTTGTCATAGTTGAAGTGTACCTATGATGAAAATTACAGACCTCTCTCATCTTTTTAAGTGGGAGAAAGTTTTGCCCCAATGTATATATCTGCATGCAGATAGATATATAAATACAGATGATACTTTAATACATATACTATATATATATAATATACTTTAATACATATACTATATATATATATAATATACTTTAATACATATACTATATATATATATAATATACTTTAATATATATACTATATACTATATAATATACTTTAATACATATACTATATATATATATAATATACTTTAATACATATACTATATATATATATAATATACTTTAATATATATACTATATATATATAATATACTTTAATACATATACTATATATATATATAATATACTTTAATACATATACTATATATATATATAATATACTTTAATATATATACTATATATATATAATATACTTTAATACATATACTATATATATATATAATATACTTTAATACATATACTATATATATATATATATAATATACTTTAATACATATACTATATATATATATAATATACTTTAATACATATACTATATATATATATAATATACTTTAATACATATACTATATATATATAATATACTTTAATACATATACTATATATATATATAATATACTTTAATACATATACTATATATATATATAATATACTTTAATACATATACTATATATATATATAATATACTTTAATACATATACTATACTATATAATATACTTTAATACATATACTATATATATAATATACTTTAATACATATACTATATATATATATATAATATACTTTAATATATATACTATATATATATAATATACTTTAATACATATACTATATATATATATAATATACTTTAATACATATACTATATATATATATATAATATACTTTAATATATATACTATATATATATAATATACTTTAATACATATACTATATATATATATAATATACTTTAATACATATACTATATATATATATATATAATATACTTTAATACATATACTATATATATATATAATATACTTTAATACATATACTATATATATATATAATATACTTTAATACATATACTATATATATATATAATATACTTTAATACATATACTATACTATATAATATACTTTAATACATATACTATATATATAATATACTTTAATACATATACTATATATATATAATATACTTTAATATATATACTATATACTATATAATATACTTTAATACATATACTATATATATATAATATACTTTAATACATATACTATATATATATAATATACTTTAATACATATACTATATATATATATAATATACTTTAATACATATACTATATATATATATATATATATAATATACTTTAATACATATACTATATATATATATAATATACTTTAATACATATACTATATATATATATATAATATACTTTAATACATATACTATATATATATATATATATATAATATACTTTAATACATATACTATATATATATATAATATACTTTAATACATATACTATATATATATATATATATATAATATACTTTAATATATATACTATATATATATATATATAATATACTTTAATACATATACTATATACTATATAATATACTTTAATACATATACTATATATATGATATACTTTAATACATATACTATATATATATATATAATATACTTTAATATATATACTATATATATATAATATACTTTAATACATATACTATATATATATATATAATATACTTTAATATATATACTATATACTATATAATATACTTTAATACATATACTATATATATATAATATACTTTAATATATATACTATATAATATACTTTAATACATATACTATATATATATAATATACTTCCAACTGTTTTAAAAAAACACTTGAGTAACACCACTAATCAGCAACATATATTTATATTTATTATTATTTATTGATATTTATTTCTTACGGTTTTACATGGCAGAAAGCAGAGTAATATTAATAATAATAATAATAACATATTACATTTCTTTATGGTTTCAAGTAATAATACATTTATGCTGTATTGTGTACTTTAATTATAACGAAATAACAGAGTCTCAAATGAAAACTAAGATAGTAAAAGAATATACACCGTTTTCCATTTTTATTATCCTATGAAAAGCCCTCAGTATCAATAGACCCTTTTCTCATATTGTCCAATACAGTAGTTTAACTCCGACCTTTAATAGCACCATTTTTCATTGGCAAATGACGTCTTAATTCTCTCTTAAACTACAAAAATACAGATGTCTTGTCGTGTGACTTTACAAATATAAAGTGTCGTTTCTTAAAAGGTGACTTTCTAACTGGTGGTGGTGGTTTGATGGTGGTGATGGGGTCAAGTTATATACCTGAGCCCTATGCAGCTTCAGTACTGAAAACATGACATCTTGAAACACCTGTATATCGACAGGTCATCAAGAAGACCCTACGTACGTACACATGTAGTCAGAGGCTTAGGTTCTTGTTTTCGCACATGCAGCTTTTTTCACATTTCATTTCATTACAGCTTTTTAAAGATATAATCTAAGTTGATGAGGCTATATCTATTCTTCAAGAATTCTTCTATTCTTCAAGAATCAGACAAAACAACCTTCAGAAGGCATATATACCCCTGGACTTATTCCACATTTTGTTATGTTACAGCCTGAATTCAATTGGATTAAATATATAAATCTTCTCACCCATTTACACACGATACCCCATAAAAACATGTTTTTTGAAAATTAAATACAGAAATATCTCATTTACATAAGTATTCACACCCCTGAGTCAATACATGTTAGAATCACTTTTGGCAGCGATTACAGCTGTGAGTCTTTCTGAGTAAGTTGCTAAGAGCTGTGAGTCTTCTCTGGCTGAGTCTCTAAGAGCTGTGAGTCTTCTCTGGCTGAGTCTCTAAGAGCTGTGAGTCTTCTCTGGCTGAGTCTCTAAGAGCTGTGAGTCTTCTCTGGCTGAGTCTCTAAGAGCTGTGAGTCTTCTCTAGCTGAGTCTCTAAGAGCTGTGAGTCTTCTCTGGCTGAGTCTCTAAGAGCTGTGAGTCTTCTCTGGCTGAGTCTAAGAGCTGTGAGTCTTCTCTGGCTGAGTCTCTAAGAGCTGTGAGTCTTCTCTGGCTGAGTCTCTAAGAGCTGTGAGTCTTCTCTGGCTGAGTCTCTAAGAGCTGTGAGTCTTCTCTGGCTGAGTCTCTAAGAGCTGTGAGTCTTCTCTGGCTGAGTCTCTAAGAGCTTTGCACACCTGGATTGTGCAAAAAGTTACCCATTAAATGATTTTCCAAATTCTCTGTCAAATTGGTTGTTGATCATTGCTAGACAACCATCTTCAGGTCTTGCCATAGATTTTCAAGTAGATTAAAGTCGAACAAACTGTAACTCGGCCACCCAGGAACATTCACCATCTTCTTGGTGAGCAACTGCAGTGTAAATTTGGCCTTGTGTTTTAGGTTATTGTTCTGCTGAAAGGTGAATTTCTTTCCCAGTGTCTGTTGGAAAGAAGAATGAACCAGGTTTTCCTCTAGGATTTTGCCTGCGCTTTATCTCTATTCCGTTTCGTTTTATCCTAAAAAACTCCCTAAGTCCTTGCCGATGACAAGTATACCCATAACATGATGCAGCCACCAACATGCTTGAAAATATGAAGAGTGGTACTCAGTGATGTATTGGATTTGCCCCAAACATAACACTCTGTATTCAGGACAAAGTTAATTTCTATGCCACATTTTTTTGCAGTATTACTTTAGTGCCTTGTTGCAAACAAGAGGCATGTTTTGGAATATTTGTATTCTGTACAGGCTTCCTTCTTTTTACTCTGACAATATAGTATTGTTGTTGATCCATCCTCAATTTTCTCCCATCACAGCCATTAAACTCTGTAACTGTTTTAAAGTCACCATTGGCCTCATGGTGAAAATCCCTGAGGGGTTTCCTTCCTCTCCGGCAACTGAGTTAAGAAGGACGCCTGTATCTTTATAGTGACTAGGTGTATTGATACACCATCCAATGTGTAATTAATAACTTCACCAGCTCAAGGCTTTTCATTTTATTTCTTAACTATTAGTCCAGCCAACTTATGTAAATTGTTAAGCACATTTTTGAAATTATTTAGGTTTGCCATAACAAAGGGGTTGAAAATTGATTGACTCAAGACGTTCCAGCTTTTAATTTTTAATGAACTTATAAACATTTTTAAAAACATAATTTCACTTTGACATGATGGGGTGATGTGACATCTTGCAATGCAATTTAATCCATTTAAAATTCAGTCTGCACAAAACATGTAAAAAAAAAAAAATCAAGGGGAAAACAACTTTTTGAAGGAAATGTACCATTCATTTGTAAGTCCAAAAATGTAAAATGTAACAACTGAGGATTCTAGCTTTAATTTATCTTTTTTGCGATTTTCATACATTTTGGTGGAGTGTACCATAGAAGGATTCTCTACGCTACAGACATAGTCCAATCAGATTTGATGATGCTTAGTTTTACAGTCCAATCAGATTTGATGCTTACTTTTACAGTCCAATCAAATGTGATGATTCTAGGTTTTAACTAAGCAGTGCACCTGTACATAAGTCAACTTAGCCTCTTGAAAAGTGATCCCAAAGAATTGCTTTTATCATTAATTATAATATTTCTCAACCCTTACGTACAAAATTCTCCCAGACACAATATTACGTTTAGGAACCTTTCTGTAACACACTCCTGCGACGCTACAGAAGCCGTCGAGTAACGTCTTAAAAACCAGTCACAATTCAACATGTTTCCAAATTACACAAAACCAATGTTGTTGTTGTTGTTGTTGTTTTTTGCATTCAAGGAGCAGCAGCACTTGAAAGTTTGCAATAATAACCATTAATAAATCTCAAGTATTAAAAACTAAGAAAAATGTACAATAGAAATGAATATTGTTCACCCTGTTTTCCTAGATTATATACAGTAGGAGGACGGTGCCTTTAGTTAACAAAAACAAAGAAGAAGAAGAATGAAACAAACTGATGATGTACCATGAAGTCTAGTTTAGGTGAGAGACTGGAGGCGAGGTGTTGGTATGTGGATTGTGGTATTGTAGGCTGGGAGCGTTAAGGTAAAGTTGGCATACAGTACATGCTGGAAGCAGACAGTGGCTATAGGGATAGTTCTGTAGTGCTGGAAGCAAAAGCTAACACCTCCCCCCTTCCTCTCGTTCTCCCCCCATTCTCTCTCTCTCTTACTCTTCCAACTTCCCTCTCCCTCTCTTTCCCCCCTCTCTTTCCCCCTGTCCCTCCCTCTCTCTCTTTCCCCCTCCCTCACTCCCTCTCCCCTCCCTCCCTCTCTTTCCCCCTCCCTCCCTCCCTCTCCCTCCCTCTCTTTCCCCCTCCCTTCCTCCCTCTCTTTCCCCCTCCCTTCCTCCTCTCTTTCCCCCTCCTTCCTCCCCCTCTCTCTCCCCCTCCCTCCCTCTCTCTCTCCTCTCTCTCTCCCCTCCTTCCTCCCCTCTCTCTTTCCCCCTCCCTCTCTCTCTCTCTCTCTCCCCTCTCTTTCCCCCTCCCTCCCTCTCTCTCTTTCTGACACCTGTTAAAACAGCCCAAACGTATTACTGCTGTGT
This sequence comes from Oncorhynchus nerka, assembly GCF_034236695.1. NCBI lineage: Eukaryota > Metazoa > Chordata > Actinopteri > Salmoniformes > Salmonidae > Oncorhynchus > Oncorhynchus nerka. The sequence goes on along the minus strand of NC_088418.1, from coordinate 5,551,175 downwards.
GGGGGTAGAGGAGGGGGAGGTGGGGCGTTGAGGTTACATTTGAGTATTGCTGAAGGCGGCTTTGAAGAGGGGGTGTGGCCCATTGGGTAATGGGTGTGGTCTGCGGGGAAGTGGGCGTGGCTCAGTCGACTGTTGTTGGGGTATTGACCAGTCGACACACTCCTCCCTCTATGGCCAGCGACTGTCCTGCTACAGCCCCGGGAGGCAGGCGGGATATGTGAGTCTGGAGAGAGAGAGAGAAGAGAGTTTTAAACACCTTTAATTTCTAACTAAAGTGAGTACAGTTCTTACAAAATACATAGCAAAAGAGACAAGAGGGTTATGTAGAACAGAAAGAGAATGGAGGGGGTTGGGGGGAGGAGCAGAGGGATATGTAGAACAGAAAGAGAATGGAGGGGGTTGGGGGAGGAGAAGAGGGTTATGTAGAACAGAAAGAGAATGGAGGGGGTTGGGGGAGGAGAAGAGGGTTATGTAGAACAGAAAGAGAATGGAGGGGGTTGGGGGAGGAGCAGAGGGTTATGTAGAACAGAAAGAGAACGGAGGGGGTTGGGGGAGGAGCAGAGGGTTATGTAGAACAGAAAGAGAATGGAGGGGTTGGGGGAGGAGCAGAGGGTTATGTAGAACAGAAAGAGAATGTTGGGGGAGAACAGAAAGAGAATGGAGGGGTTGGGGGAGGAGCAGAGGGTTATGTAGAACAGAAAGAGAATGGAGGGGGTTGGGGGAGGAGAAGAGGGTTATGTAGAACAGAAAGAGAATGGAGGGGGTTGGGGGAGGAGAAGAGGGTTATGTAGAACAGAAAGAGAATGGAGGGGGTTGGGGGAGGAGAAGAGGGTTATGTAGAACAGAAAGAGAATGGAGGGGGTTGGGGGAGGAGAAGAGGGTTATGTAGAACAGAAAGAGAATGGAGGGGGTTGGGGGAGGAGAAGAGGGTTATGTAGAACAGAAAGAGAATGGAGGGGGTTGGGGGAGGAGCAGAGGGATATGTAGAACAGAAAGAGAATGGAGGGGGTTGGGGGAGGAGAAGAGGGTTATGTAGAACAGAAAGAGAATGGAGGGGTTGGGGGAGGAGCAGAGGGATATGTAGAACAGAAAGAGAATGGAGGGGGTTGGGGGAGGAGCAGAGGGATATGTAGAACAGAAAGAGAATGGAGGGGGTTGGGGGAGGAGAAGAGGGTTATGTAGAACAGAAAGAGAATGGAGGGGTTGGGGGAGGAGAAGAGGGTTATGTAGAACAGAAAGAGAACGGAGGGGTTGGGGGAGGAGCAGAGGGATATGTAGAACAGAAAGAGAATGGAGGGGGTTGGGAGGAGGAGCAGAGGGATATGTAGAACAGAAAGAGAATGGAGGGGGTTGGGGGAGGAGCAGAGGGATATGTAGAACAGAAAGAGAATGGAGGGGGTTGGGGGAGGAGAAGAGGGTTATGTAGAACAGAAAGAGAATGGAGGGGGTTGGGGGAGGAGCAGAGGGATATGTAGAACAGAAAGAGAATGGAGGGGTTGGGGGAGGAGCAGAGGGATATGTAGAACAGAAAGAGAATGGAGGGGTTGGGGGAGAGAAGAGGGTTATGTAGAACAGAAAGAGAATGGAGGGGGTTGGGGGAGGAGCAGAGGGATATGTAGAACAGAAAGAGAATGGAGGGGGTTGGGGGAGGAGCAGAGGGATATGTAGAACAGAAAGAGAATGGAGGGGGTTGGGGGAGGAGCAGAGGGTTATGTAGAACAGAAAGAGAATGGAGGGGTTGGGGGAGGAGCAGAGGGATATGTAGAACAGAAAGAGAACGGAGGGGTTGGGGGAGGAGAAGAGGGTTATGTAGAACAGAAAGCGAATGGAGGGGGTTGGGGGAGGAGCAGAGGGATATGTAGAACAGAAAGAGAATGGAGGGGGTTGGGGGAGGAGCAGAGGGATATGTAGAACAGAAAGAGAATGGAGGGGGTTGGGGGAGGAGAAGAGGGTTATGTAGAACAGAAAGAGAATGGAGGGGGTTGGGGGAGGAGCAGAGGGATATGTAGAACAGAAAGAGAATGGAGGGGGTTGGGGGAGGAGCAGAGGGATATGTAGAACAGAAAGAGAATGGAGGGGGTTGGGGGAGGAGAAGAGGGTTATGTAGAACAGAAAGAGAATGGAGGGGGTTGGGGGAGGAGAAGAGGGTTATGTAGAACAGAAAGAGAACGGAGGGGGTTGGGGGAGGAGCAGAGGGATATGTAGAACAGAAAGAGAATGGAGGGGTTGGGAGGAGGAGCAGAGGGATATGTAGAACAGAAAGAGAATGGAGGGGGTTGGGGGAGGAGCAGAGGGATATGTAGAACAGAAAGAGAATGGAGGGGGTTGGGGGAGGAGAAGAGGGTTATGTAGAACAGAAAGAGAATGGAGGGGGTTGGGGGAGGAGCAGAGGGATATGTAGAACAGAAAGAGAATGGAGGGGGTTGGGGGAGGAGCAGAGGGATATGTAGAACAGAAAGAGAATGGAGGGGTTGGGGGAGGAGAAGAGGGTTATGTAGAACAGAAAGAGAATGGAGGGGTTGGGGGAGGAGCAGAGGGATATGTAGAACAGAAAGAGAATGGAGGGGGTTGGGGGAGGAGCAGAGGGATATGTAGAACAGAAAGAGAATGGAGGGGGTTGGGGGAGGAGCAGAGGGTTATGTAGAACAGAAAGAGAATGGAGGGGTTGGGGGAGGAGCAGAGGGATATGTAGAACAGAAAGAGAACGGAGGGGGTTGGGGGAGGAGCAGAGGGATATGTAGAACAGAAAGAGAATGGAGGGGGTTGGGAGGAGGAGCAGAGGGATATGTAGAACAGAAAGAGAACGGAGGGGGTTGGGGGAGGAGCAGAGGGATATGTAGAACAGAAAGAGAATGGAGGGGGTTGGGGGAGGAGCAGAGGGATATGTAGAACAGAAAGAGAATGGAGGGGGTTGGGGGAGGAGCAGAGGGATATGTAGAACAGAAAGAGAACAGAGGGGATTGGGGGAGGAGCAGAGGGATATGTAGAACAGAAAGAGAATGGAGGGGGTTGGGGGAGGAGCAGAGGGTTATGTAGAACAGAAAGAGAATGGAGGGGGTTGGGGGAGGAGAAGAGGGATATGTAGAACAGAAAGAGAACGGAGGGGGTTGGGGGAGGAGCAGAGGGATATGTAGAACAGAAAGAGAATGGAGGGGGTTGGGGGAGGAGCAGAGGGTTATGTAGAACAGAAAGAGAATGGAGGGGGTTGGGGGAGGAGCAGAGGGATATGTAGAACAGAAAGAGAATGGAGGGGGTTGGGGGAGGAGAAGAGGGATATGTAGAACAGAAAGAGAACGGAGGGGGTTGGGGGAGGAGCAGAGGGATATGTAGAACAGAAAGAGAATGGAGGGGTTGGGGGAGGAGCAGAGGGTTATGTAGAACAGAAAGAGAATGGAGGGGGTTGGGGGAGGAGCAGAGGGATATGTAGAACAGAAAGAGAATGGAGGGGTTGGGGGAGGAGCAGAGGGATATGTAGAACAGAAAGAGAATGGAGGGGGTTGGGGGAGGAGAAGAGGGTTATGTAGAACAGAAAGAGAACGGAGGGGGTTGGGGGGAGGAGCAGAGGGATATGTAGAACAGAAAGAGAATGGAGGGGGTTGGGGGAGGAGCAGAGGGTTATGTAGAACAGAAAGAGAACAGAGGGGGTTGGGGGAGGAGAAGAGGGTTATGTAGAACAGAAAGAGAACAGAGGGGTTGGGGGAGGAGAAGAGGGTTATGTAGAACAGAAAGAGAATGGAGGGGGTTGGGGGAGGAGAAGAGGGTTATGTAGAACAGAAAGAGAACGGAGGGGGTTGGGGGAGGAGAAGAGGGATATCTAGAACAGAAAGAGAACGGAGGGGATTGGGGGAGGAGAAGAGGGTTATGTAGAACAGAAAGAGAACGGATGGGGTTGGGGGAGGAGAAGAGGGTTATGTAGAACAGAAAGAGAATGGAGGGGGTTGGGGGAGGAGCAGAGGGTTATTTAGAACAGAAAGAGAACAGAGGGGGTTGGGGGGAGGAGAAGAGGGATATCTAGAACAGAAAGAGAACGGAGGGGATTGGGGGGAGGAGAAGAGGGTTATGTAGAACAGAAAGAGAACGGATGGGGTTGGGGGGAGGAGAAGAGGGTTATGTAGAACAGAAAGAGAACGGAGGGGGTTGGAGGGAGGGGGCGGGGGCAGAGTAACAGAGTTGGGGCTTCCTTTGTGGGATCAAAGGAGAACGTCTCTCCTTGTGCTAATAACTACAGCAGGCCAGGCAGGCAGTGTTCCCTCCCAGTCAGTAACACCCTAAGGTAATCTGTCACTACTGTGGGACAACCCTGGCAGAGTCAGAGTCAGTACAGGCCAGGGTCCGGTCATTATAGGGCACAGATTTTTTTTGAATGTTAAAAAAAAAAAAAAAACGAATAAGAACTGTTCTTATTAGATAAGAGCTTCTCTTATTAAGTCCAGATCGTCCCTGCCTCTTTCAGTCTGTTTTCATCTGGTTGGTGCCTAACAAACACAACCCAGGCCAGAACACATATGGAAACACTAGCCTATTACCTATAGCTATACCCTCTGACTTGCGTTCTATAGCTACCCTTCATCTTTAGACAGGGTTCAAGAGGATTTAAATGCTGAAAGGGTGGGAGAAGACCCATGACTGAATTATACTTTTTGGATGTGCTCAAAACATGGGATAACTTAAAATATGTATTTATTTATTTATTTACATTTCCTCCGAGTTGAAACACTAAATGAGCTGAAAAAGCCTGAACATGATCATCTAGTCAAAAGCACTATCAGATGGGACACAGCTGAGACGTTCCATTTGTGTTTCATTCAAAACCCAGATGAACATTTACAGAAAGGAAGAGGAACAAAGAGCTTAGTAAAACCAAAACACAGAGGGTGATTATCCAACCACAGCGCTCGGGGTGTGGTGATTATCCAACCACAGCGCTCGGGGTGTGGTGATTATCCAACCACAGCGCTCGGGGTGGGGTGATTATCCAACCACAGCGCTCGGGGTGTGGTGATTATCCAACCACAGCTCGGGGTGGGGTGATTATCCAACCACAGCGCTCGGGGTGTGGTGATTATCCAACCACAGCGCTCGGGGTGTGGTGATTATCCAACCACAGCGCTCGGGGTGGGGTGATTATCCAACCACAGCGCTCGGGGTGTGGTGATTATCCAACCACAGCGCTCGGGGTGTGGTGATTATCCAACCACAGCGCTCGGGGTGTGGTGATTATCCAACCACAGCGCTCGGGGTGTGGTGATTATCCAACCACAGCGCTCGGGGTGTGGTGATTATCCAACCACAGCGCTCAGGGTGGGGGGATTATCCAACCACAGCGCTCAGGGTGTGGTGATTATCCAACCACAGCGCTCAGGGTGTGGTGATTATCCAACCACAGCGCTCAGGGTGTGTGGATTATCCAACCACAGCGCTCAGGGTGGGGTGATTATCCAACCACAGCGCTCAGGGTGTGTGGATTATCCAACCACAGCGCTCGGGGTGTGTGGATTATCCAACCACAGCGCTCGGGGTGTGTGGATTATCCAACCACAGCGCTCGGGGTGTGGTGATTATCCAACCACAGCGCTCAGGGTGTGGTGATTATCCAACCACAGCGCTCAGGGTGTGGTGATTATCCAACCACAGCGCTCAGGGTGTGGTGATTATCCAACCACAGCGCTCAGGGTGTGGTGATTATCCAACCACAGCGCTCAGGGTGTGTGGATTATCCAACCACAGCGCTCAGGGTGTGGTGATTATCCAACCACAGCGCTCGGGGTGTGTGGATTATCCAACCACAGCGCTCGGGGTGGGGTGATTATCCAACCACAGCGCTCAGGGTGGGGTGATTATCCAACCACAGCGCTCAGGGTGGGGTGATTATCCAACCACAGCGCTCAGGGTGGGGTGATTATCCAACCACAGCGCTCAGGGTGTGTGGATTATCCAACCACAGCGCTCAGGGTGTGTGGATTATCCAACCACAGCGCTCAGGGTGTGGTGATTATCCAACCACAGCGCTCAGGGTGTGGTGATTATCCAACCACAGCGCTCAGGGTGTGGTGATTATCCAACCACAGCGCTCAGGGTGTGTGGATTATCCAACCACAGCGCTCAGGGTGTGTGGATTATCCAACCACAGCGCTCAGGGTGTGGTGATTATCCAACCACAGCGCTCGGGGTGTGGTGATTATCCAACCACAGCGCTCGGGGTGTGGTGATTATCCAACCACAGCGCTCGGGGTGTGTGGATTATCCAACCACAGCGCTCGGGGTGTGTGGATTATCCAACCACAGCGCTCAGGGTGTGTGGATTATCCAACCACAGCGCTCAGGGTGTGTGGATTATCCAACCACAGCGCTCAGGGTGTGTGGATTATCCAACCACAGCGCTCAGGGTGTGGTGATTATCCAACCACAGCGCTCAGGGTGTGTGGATTATCCAACCACAGCGCTCAGGGTGTGTGGATTATCCAACCACAGCGCTCAGGGTGTGTGGATTATCCAACCACAGCGCTCAGGGTGTGGTGATTATCCAACCACAGCGCTCAGGGTGTGGTGATTATCCAACCACAGCGCTCAGGGTGTGGTGATTATCCAACCACAGCGCTCAGGGTGTGTGGATTATCCAACCACAGCGCTCAGGGTGTGGTGATTATCCAACCACAGCGCTCAGGGTGTGTGGATTATCCAACCACAGCGCTCAGGGTGTGTGGATTATCCAACCACAGCGCTCAGGGTGTGTGGATTATCCAACCACAGCGCTCAGGGTGTGGTGATTATCCAACCACAGCGCTCAGGGTGTGGTGATTATCCAACCACAGCGCTCAGGGTGTGGTGATTATCCAACCACAGCGCTCAGGGTGTGTGGATTATCCAACCACAGCGCTCAGGTGTGGTGATTATCCAACCACAGCGCTCAGGGTGTGTGGATTATCCAACCACAGCGCTCAGGGTGTGTGGATTATCCAACCACAGCGCTCAGGGTGTGTGGATTATCCAACCACAGCGCTCAGGGTGTGGTGATTATCCAACCACAGCGCTCGGGGTGTGGTGATTATCCAACCACAGCGCTCAGGGTGTGGTGATTATCCAACCACAGCGCTCGGGGTGTGGTGATTATCCAACCACAGCGCTCAGGGTGTGGTGATTATCCAACCACAGCGCTCAGGGTGTGGTGATTATCCAACCACAGCGCTCAGGGTGTGTGGATTATCCAACCACAGCGCTCAGGGTGTGGTGATTATCCAACCACAGCGCTCAGGGTGTGTGGATTATCCAACCACAGCGCTCAGGGTGTGGTGATTATCCAACCACAGCGCTCAGGGTGTGGTGATTATCCAACCACAGCGCTCAGGGTGTGGTGATTATCCAACCACAGCGCTCAGGGTGTGGTGATTATCCAACCACAGCGCTCAGGGTGTGTGGATTATCCAACCACAGCGCTCAGGGTGTGGTGATTATCCAACCACAGCGCTCAGGGTGTGGTGATTATCCAACCACAGCGCTCAGGGTGTGGTGATTATCCAACCACAGCGCTCAGGGTGTGGTGATTATCCAACCACAGCGCTCAGGGTGTGGTGATTATCCAACCACAGCGCTCAGGGTGTGGTGATTATCCAACCACAGCGCTCAGGGTGTGTGGATTATCCAACCACAGCGCTCAGGGTGTGTGGATTATCCAACCACAGCGCTCAGGGTGTGTGGATTATCCAACCACAGCGCTCAGGGTGTGGTGATTATCCAACCACAGCGCTCAGGGTGTGTGGATTATCCAACCACAGCGCTCAGGGTGTGTGGATTATCCAACCACAGCGCTCAGGGTGTGTGGATTATCCAACCACAGCGCTCAGGGTGTGTGGATTATCCAACCACAGCGCTCAGGGTGTGGTGATTATCCAACCACAGCGCTCAGGGTGTGGTGATTATCCAACCACAGCGCTCAGGGTGTGTGGATTATCCAACCACAGCGCTCAGGGTGTGGTGATTATCCAACCACAGCGCTCAGGGTGTGTGGATTATCCAACCACAGCGCTCAGGGTGTGGTGATTATCCAACCACAGCGCTCAGGGTGTGTGGATTATCCAACCACAGCGCTCAGGGTGTGGTGATTATCCAACCACAGCGCTCAGGGTGTGTGGATTATCCAACCACAGCGCTCAGGGTGTGGTGATTATCCAACCACAGCGCTCAGGGTGTGTGGATTATCCAACCACAGCGCTCAGGGTGTGTGGATTATCCAACCACAGCGCTCAGGGTGTGTGGATTATCCAACCACAGCGCTCAGGGTGTGTGGATTATCCAACCACAGCGCTCAGGGTGTGGTGATTATCCAACCACAGCTCAGGGTGTGGTGATTATCCAACCACAGCGCTCAGGGTGTGTGGATTATCCAACCACAGCGCTCAGGGTGTGTGGATTATCCAACCACAGCGCTCAGGGTGTGTGGATTATCCAACCACAGCGCTCAGGGTGTGTGGATTATCCAACCACAGCGCTCAGGGTGTGTGGATTATCCAACCACAGCGCTCAGGGTGTGTGGATTATCCAACCACAGCGCTCAGGGTGTGGTGATTATCCAACCACAGCGCTCAGGGTGTGGTGATTATCCAACCACAGCGCTCAGGGTGTGGTGATTATCCAACCACAGCGCTCAGGGTGTGGTGATTATCCAACCACAGCGCTCAGGGTGTGTGGATTATCCAACCACAGCGCTCAGGGTGTGTGGATTATCCAACCACAGCGCTCAGGGTGTGTGGATTATCCAACCACAGCGCTCAGGGTGTGGTGATTATCCAACCACAGCGCTCAGGGTGTGTGAGTGATTTATTTTTTTTAAGGCTGGGTCTACCACATGTGTCCCCAGCCTGGTAAAAAGATCCACTAAACCGAAGTAGACTGAACACTAGGTCCTCTTCATTTAGGGCACGCAAAAGAAAAGGTTTAAAAATATTTTGTAACAGAAAACTCAAAACGAGTTTTTCTTATTGGACAAGTCATGGAAATCCCTTCCCGGGGGTTTCAATATGTTTTCCTCCGTTTGGTGCATATTGAACAGGACCCCCCCCCCCCCCCATCACACAGGTCATCTGAGGACATGCTCAGTCCCAAATGGCACTACATTCCCTAAAGAGGGCACTACGTTTGACCAGGATCCTACTGAACGAGGACGAATGTAGTGCCTTATTGGATGAATTAGGTTTGTTATATCACACCTGACTACACCACTACAGGTGATCTAGTCTGTTATATCACACCTGACTACACCACTACAGGTGATCTAGTCTGTTATATCACACCTGACTACACCACTACAGGTGATCTAGTCTGTTATATCACACCACTACAGGTGATCTAGTCTGTTATATCACACCTGACTACACCACTACAGGTGATCTAGTCTGTTATATCACACCACTACAGGTGATCTAGTCTGTTATATCACACCTGACTACACCACTACAGGTGATCTAGTCTGTTATATCACACCACTACAGGTGATCTAGTCTGTTATATCACACCTGACTACACCACTACAGGTGATCTAGTCTGTTATATCACACCACTACAGGTGATCTAGTCTGTTATATCACACCACTACAGGTGATCTAGTCTGTTATATCACACCTCACTACAGGTGATCTAGTCTGTTATATCACACCACTACAGGTGATCTAGTCTGTTATATCACACCTGACTACACCACTACAGGTGATCTAGTCTGTTATATCACACCACTACAGGTGATCTAGTCTGTTATATCACACCACTACAGGTGATCTAGTCTGTTATATCACACCACTACAGGTGATCTAGTCTGTTATATCACACCTCACTACAGGTGATCTAGTCTGTTATATCACACCACTACAGGTGATCTAGTCTGTTATATCACACCTGACTACACCACTACAGGTGATCTAGTCTGTTATATCACACCACTACAGGTGATCTAGTCTGTTATATCACACCACTACACATCCAACACTTCCCACACTGCCCCTACTCGGATGGTATCGCGCCGTCCCAACCTTCGCTCTCTCTCCCCCGCTACTCTCTCCTCTTCCATCCTATCATCTCTTCCCTCTGCTCAAACCTTCTCCAACCTATCTCCTGATTCTGCCTCCTCAACCCTCCTCTCCTCCCTTTCTGCATCCTTTGACTCTCTATGTCCCCTATCCTCCAGGCCGGCTCGGTCCTCCCCTCCCGCTCCGTGGCTCGACGACTCATTGCGAGCTCACAGAACAGGGCTCCGGGCAGCCGAGCGGAAATGGAGGAAAACTCGCCTCCCTGCGGACCTGGCATCCTTTCACTCCCTCCTCTCTACATTTTCCTCCTCTGTCTCTGCTGCTAAAGCCACTTTCTACCACTCTAAATTCCAAGCATCTGCCTCTAACCCTAGGAAGCTCTTTGCCACCTTCTCCTCCCTCTTGAATCCTCCTCCCCCTCCCCCCTCCCTCTCTGCAGATGACTTCGTCAACCATTTTGAAAAGAAGGTCGACGACATCCGATCCTCGCTTGCTAAGTCAAACGACACCGCTGGTTCTGCTCACACTGCCCTACCCTGTGCTCTGACCTCTTTCTCCCCTCTCTCTCCAGATGACATCTCGCGTCTTGTGACGGCCGGCCGCCCAACAACCTGCCCGCTTGACCCTATCCCCTCCTCTCTTCTCCAGACCATCTCCGGTGACCTTCTCTCTTACCTCACCTCGCTCATCAACTCATCCCTGACCGCTGGCTACGTCCCTCCCGTCTTCAAGAGAGCGAGAGTTGCACCCCTTCTGAAAAAACCTACACTCGATCCCTCCGATGTCAACAACTACAGACCAGTATCCCTTCTTTCTTTTCTCTCCAAAACTCTTGAACGTGCCGTCCTTGGCCAGCTCTCCCGCTATCTCTCTCAGAATGACCTTCTTGATCCAAATCAGTCAGGTTTCAAGACTAGTCATTCAACTGAGACTGCTCTTCTCTGTATCACGGAGGCGCTCCGCACTGCTAAAGCTAACTCTCTCTCCTCTGCTCTCATCCTTCTAGACCTATCGGCTGCCTTCGATACTGTGAACCATCAGATCCTCCTCTCCACCCTCTCCGAGTTGGGCATCTCCGGCGCGGCCCACGCTTGGATTGCGTCCTACCTGACAGGTCGCTCCTACCAGGTGGCGTGGCGAGATTCCGTCTCCTCACCACGTGCTCTCACCACTGGTGTCCCCAGGGCTCTGTTCTAGGCCCTCTCCTATTCTCGCTATACACCAAGTCACTTGGCTCTGTCATAACCTCACATGGTCTCTCCTATCATTGCTATGCAGACGACACACAATTAATCTTCTCCTTTCCCCCTTCTGACGACCAGGTGGCGAATCGCATCTCTGCATGTCTGGCAGACATATCAGTGTGGATGACGGATCATCACCTCAAGCTGAACCTCGGCAAGACGGAGCTGCTCTTCCTCCCGGGGAAGGACTGCCCGTTCCATGATCTCGCCATCACGGTTGACAACTCCATTGTGTCCTCGTCCCAGAGCGCTAAGAACCTTGGCGTGATCCTGGACAACACCCTGTCGTTCTCAAATAACATCAAGGCGGTGGCCCGTTCCTGTAGGTTCATGCTCTACAACATCCGCAGAGTACGACCCTGCCTCACACAGGAAGCGGCGCAGGTCCTAATCCAGGCACTTGTCATCTCCCGTCTGGATTACTGCAACTCGCTGTTGGCTGGGCTCCCTGCCTGTGCCATTAAACCCCTACAACTCATCCAGAACGCCGCAGCCCGTCTGGTGTTCAACCTTCCCAAGTTCTCTCACGTCACCGCTCCTCCGCTCTCTCCACTGGCTTCCAGTTGAAGCTCGCATCCGCTACAAGACCATGGTGCTTGCCTACGGAGCTGTGAGGGGAACGGCACCTCAGTACCTCCAGGCTCTGATCAGGCCCTACACCCAAACAAGGGCACTGCGTTCATCCACCTCTGGCCTGCTCGCCTCCCTACCACTGAGGAAGTACAGTTCCCGCTCAGCCCAGTCAAAACTGTTCGCTGCTCTGGCCCCCCAATGGTGGAACAAACTCCCTCACGACGCCAGGACAGCGGAGTCAATCACCACCTTCCGGAGACACCTGAAACCCCACCTCTTTAAGGAATACCTAGGATAGGATAAAGTAATCCTTCTCCCCCCTTAAAGACCTAGATGCACTATTGTAAAGTGGCTGTTCCACTGGATGTCATAAGGTGAAAGCACCAATTTGTAAGTCGCTCTGGATAAGAGCGTCTGCTAAATTACTTAAATGTAAATGTAATGTAAATGTGATCTAGTCTGTTATATCACACCACTACAGGTGATCTAGTCTGTTATATCACACCACTACAGGTGATCTAGTCTGTTATATCACACCTGACTACAGGTGATCTAGTCTGTTATATCACACCTCACTACAGGTGATCTAGTCTGTTATATCACACCTCACTACACCACAACAGGTGATCTAGTCTGTTATATCACACCTGACTACAGGTGATCTAGTCTGTTATATCACACCTGGCTACACCACTACAGGAGTTGTACAACAACAACAACAACAACAACAACTCACAATACTAACAAACGTTTAACTGCATATCCACAGCATCTGATCAACCCAAGGTTGTCTTCCTACGAGCCAGAGTGGCTGATGGATGGAGTGACAAAGCAAAGAGAGAATTACATAATGAGTAAGGAGGCAGATGTTTCCAGTCAATTCTCTGTTGACAGTTTGTTGCTCTAGTGATTGAAGTGACTGACCACACTGGGGAAGTCTGATTCACTTTAAATAGAACAATGTTTTTCTGTGTTTGTCTGTGCAAAAAAAAAAACACAACCCTTTGTTGATCTGATGTGTTTAAAAAAAGCAGCTAGCTGACACGTTAACACCCGAGTGGAGGGGGTGAGGAGGAGTGGACGAGAGAAGAGGAGAGGAGGAAAGAAGGTGGAGAGGGGAAGGAGAGGAGAGTGAGGAAAGGGGAGGAGGAGATGAGAAGAAGAGGAGAGGGAGGATGAGGAAAGGGAGGAGGAAAGGGAGGAGAGAAGGAGAAGAGGAGGAAGAGGAGAACAAGAGGAGGAGAGGAAGGGGAGGAAAAGAGATGAGCATAGGAGGAGAGGGGAGGAGGAGAAGAGAGCAGAGGGAGCAGAGTTGAGCAGAGAGGAGAGAGGAGGAGGAGAAGAGTTGAGCAGAGAGGAGAGAAGAGAGTAGAGGAGGGGGAGGAGAGAATGAGGAGAAGAGAGCAGAGGGGGAGAAGAGTTGAGCAGAGAGGAGAGAGGAGGAGGAGAAGAGTTGAACAGAGAGGAGAGAAGAGGAGAGAAGAGAGCAGAGGGGGAGGAGAGAATGAGGAGAAGAGAGCAGAGGAGGGGGAGAAGAGTTGAGCAGAGAGGAGAGAGGAGGAGGAGAAGAGTTGAGCAGAGAGGAGAGAAGAGGAGGAGAAGAGTAGAGAAGAGAGCAGAGGAGGGGGAGGAGAGAATGAGGAGAAGAGCAGAGGAGGAGGAGAAGAGATGAGCAGAGAGGAGAGAAGAGGAGGAGAAGAGTAGAGAAGAGAGCAGAGGAGGGGGAGGAGAGAATGAGGAGAAGAGCAGAGGAGGAGGAGAAGAGATGAGCAGAGAGGAGAGAAGAGGAGGAGAAGAGAGCAGAGGAAGGGGAGGAGAGAATGAGGAGAAGAGCAGAGGAGGAGGAGAAGAGATGAGCAGAGAGGAGAGAAGAGGAGGAGAAGAGAGCAGAGGAAGGGGAGGAGAGAATGAGGAGAAGAGCAGAGGAGGAGGAGAAGAGATGTGCAGAGAGGAGAGAGGAGGAGGAGAGGCGAGGAAGTAGAGGGTATAAATAATGCCCAGTGTGCTATTACCACTTTGATGTTGTGGTGGTTTTACTATTCTATCAGAACAATCATTGGATTCTATCCCAGAACAAGATTTTATCATATGATTTTTTTTTCCATTTTACAATACATGTCTATTGACTGTCATGATAGAATCCTATTGACTGTTCTGATAGAATCCTATGACTGTTCTGAGAGAATCCTATGACTGTTCTGAGAGAATCCTATGACTGTTCTGAGAGAATCCTATGACTGTTCTGAGAGAATCCTATGACTGTTCTGAGAGAATCCTATGACTGTTCTGAGAGAATCCTATGACTGTTCTGAGAGAATCCTATGACTGTTCTGAGAGAATCCTATGACTGTTCTGAGAGAATCCTATGACTGTTCTGAGAGAATCCTATGACTGTTCTGAGAGAATCCTATGACTGTTCTGAGAGAATCCTATGACTGTTCTGAGAGAATCCTATGACTGTTCTGAGAGAATCCTATGACTGTTCTGAGAGAATCCTATGACTGTTCTGAGAGAATCCTATGACTGTCCTGAGAGAATCCTATGACTGTCCTGATAGAATCCATTGACTGTCCTGATAGAATCCTATGATGTTTATTGTCTCTATGAAATGGAAATGAAAAACCCAGTGTGCTTTAATGAAACACGTGGCATTGTATTTCAAGTCCAACATGCTTTAAAACTGAACTCGATTGTAAGTCCAATATGCTTTAAAACTGAACTCGATTGTAAGTCCAATATGCTTTAAAACTGAACTCGATTGTAAGTCCAATATGCTTTAAAACTGAACTAGATTGTAAGTCCAATATGCTTTAAAACTGAACTAGATTGTAAGTCCAACATGCTTTAAAGTGGTCTAAAAGTGTCTAGGGGGGAATGAGCTGCACAACTAAATAACATGGAAAGGCCTAAATGGCCCTGTTCACACAGTACAGGTTTAATCACATCTTACGGTCAAATCATGTGCCAGACAAAGTATAGGACGAAGAACAGTATATGAATTATGTACAGAGATGTGGTCTGTTATTAATATAGCTGGCCTGTATCATGGCCTTTATGTCCCTGAGGACTGCTCCCCTGTTTGCCCCGGCACAAAATAACAACATGAGACGGCACGGCCCAGTACGGCACGGCCCGGTACGGCACGGCCCGGCCCGGTACGGCACGGTACGGCCCGGTACGGCACAGCCCGGTACGGCACAGCCCGGCACGGCCCGGTACGCACACGGTACGCACACGGTACGGCACAGCCCGGCACGGCCTCCACATTACTGTGTAGTCCCCTCCCTATCAGCCTCCACATTACTGTGTAGTACCCTCCCTATCAGCCTCCACATTACTGTGTAGTCCCCTCTCTATCAGTCTCCACATTACTGTGTAGTCCCCTCTATCAGTCTCCACATTACTGTGTAGTCCCCTCTATCAGTCTCCACATTACTGTGTAGTCCCCTCTATCAGTCTCCACATTACTGTGTAGTCCCCTCTCTATCAGTCTCCACATTACTGTGTAGTCCCCTCTCTATCAGTCTCCACATTACTGTGTAGTCCCCTCTCTATCAGTCTCCACATTACTGTGTAGTCCCCTCTCTATCAGTCTCCACATTACTGTGTAGTCCCCTCTCTATCAGTCTCCACATTACTGTGTAGTCCCCTCTATCAGTCTCCACATTACTGTGTAGTCCCCTCTATCAGTCTCCACATTACTGTGTAGTCCCCTCTATCAGTCTCCACATTACTGTGTAGTCCCCTCTATCAGTCTCCACATTACTGTGTAGTCCCCTCTATCAGTCTCCACATTACTGTGTAGTCCCCTCTCTATCAGTCTCCACATTACTGTGTAGTCCCCTCTCTATCAGTCTCCACATTACTGTGTAGTCCCCTCTCTATCAGTCTCCACATTACTGTGTAGTCCCCTCTCTATCAGTCTCCACATTACTGTGTAGTCCCCTCACCACACCACCATAACAAGGCAACACCACCAGCTGGACAACAGTCTACTCTAGTCCGTCACATAGCCTTCCACTGGAACATATGGGTGGTCTCCACACAAGGTCAAAAGGTCATATGGGTGGTCTCCACACAAGGTCAAAGGGTAAACCACCTTGGCTGATCTGAGATTTAACTGATTCTCCGGTTCTTAAAACATATGTGTGTTTCTGTGTTTGGATATTTATAGGCTTTACTGTCCCCAGAAAAGAAGAGTATTCACCATATTGACCTAGTGAAGTCGGCTCACATCCCCCTACCGGGCCCAACACCCAGAGCACAGCGAGCAAATTACACAGAGACGAGGCGGAGGGAGGGAGACTGGGCTACCGGAGAGAGAGGGATTGGGCTACAAGAGAGAGAGAGAGAGAGAGAGAGAGAGAGGGATTGGGCTACAAGAGAGAGAGAGACAGAGAGACAGAGAGAGACAGACAGACAGAG
>NC_088418.1:5519917-5524917 GCF_034236695.1 Oncorhynchus nerka | reverse complement strand
TTAGACAATTAATGCTTTTTTCACTTCAGTTTTTTGTCATGACCTCCTCCGTGCCAAACTGAGACGTGTCTCTCCGTACACACATGCTTGGCTGAAACTGACAGTGTGTGTGTGTGTGTGTGTGTGTGTGTGACTTACTGATGAACTTGTTCTGCATAGCCTCCAGCAGTGCCTGGTGAGCATCTTCACACTGCATGGCAGAAGAACACTCACGCGCTAGCATGGTTCGTATTAGATGTTCCCCACAACCTACACACACACACACACACACACACACACACACACACACACAGGAACACAGGAGGGAGATGCTTATCAATGTATGGGTTATGTATGGGTTATGTATGATTTTTTTTAAAATATCAGTTATGTATGGGTTATGTATGGGTTATGTATGGGTTATGTATGGGTTATGTATGGGTTATGTATGAGTTATGTATGGGTTATGTATGAGTTTTGTATGGGTTATGTATGGGTTATGTATGGGTTATGTATGGGTTATGTATGGGTTATGCATCAGTTATGCATGGGTTATGTATGGGTTATGTATGGGTTATGTATGGGTTATGTATGGGTTATGTAGGAGTTATGTATGGGTTATGTATGAGTTATGTATGGGTTATGTATGGGTTATGTATGGGTTATGTATGGGTTATGTATGGGTTATGCATCAGTTATGCATGGGTTATGTATGGGTTATGTATGGGTTATGTATGGGTTATGTATGGGTTATGTATGGGTTATGTATGGGTTATGTATGGGTTATGTATGGGTTATGAACTCTTTAAATAGACTGTTAATCATATTGGGTTTCTGACTATCGTGATCAACACATCAACATACACTGAGCAACAAAACATTAAGAACACCTTCCTCATATTGAGTTGCTTTCCCCTCTTTTACCCTCAGAACAGCCGCAATAGGTCGGGACGTGGACTCTACAAGGTGTTGAAAGCGTTCCACAGGGATGCGCTGGCCCATGTTGACTCTACAAGGTGTTGAAAGCGTTCCACAGGGATGCGCTGGCCCATGTTGACTCTACAAGGTGTTGAAAGCGTTCCACAGGGATGCTGGCCCATGTTGACTCTACAATGTGTTGAAAGCGTTCCACCGGGATGCTGGCCCCATGTTGACTCTACAAGGTGTTGAAAGCGTTCCACAGGGATGCTGGCCCATGTTGACTCTACAATGTGTTGAAAGCGTTCCACCGGGATGCTGGCCCCATGTTGACTCTACAAGGTGTTGAAAACGTTCCACAGGGATGCTGGCCCATACTGACTCCAATGCTTCCCACAGTTGTGTCAAGTTGGCTGGATGTCCTTTGGGTGGTGGACCATTCTTGATAAACACGGTAAAGAGTTGAGTGTCTAAAACCCAGCAGCGTTGCAGTTCTTGACACAAACCGGTGCGCCTGGCACCTACTACCATAACCCCGTTCAAAAAGCACTTCGATATGTTGTCTTGTTCGTTCACCCTCTGAATGGCATGCAAACACAATACATGTGTCAATCAAGGCTTAAAAATCCTTCTTGAACCCGTCTCCCTCCCCTTCATCCGATTTGAAGTGGATTTAACAACTGACATCGATAAGGGATCGAAGCATTCACCTGGATTCACCTGGTCAGTCTTTGTCATGGAAAGAACATTCTTAAGTGTTCTTAATGTTTTTGCAAACTCAGTGTATAAACACATCTACACTGGCAGGAGAACAGATCAGCCAGAGAGTGAGTCAGAACACATCTACACTGGCAGGAGAACAGATCAGTCAGAGAGTGAGTCAGAACACATCTACACTGGCAGGAGAACAGATCAGTCAGAGAGTGAGTCAGAACACATCCACACTGGCAGGAGAACAGATCAGTCAGAGAGTGAGTCAGAACACATCTACACTGGCAGGAGAACAGATCAGTCAGAGAGTGAGTCAGAACACATCCACACTGGCAGGAGAACAGATCAGTCAGAGAGTCAGTCAGAACACATCCACACTGGCAGGAGAACAGATCAGTCAGAGAGTGAGTCAGAACACATCTACACTGGCAGGAGAACAGATCAGTCAGAGAGTGAGTCAGAACACATCCACACTGGCAGGAGAACAGATCAGTCAGAGAGTCAGTCAGAACACATCCACACTGGCAGGAGAACAGATCAGTCAGAGAGTGAGTCAGAACACATCTACACTGGCAGGAGAACAGATCAGTCAGAGAGTGAGTCAGAACACATCCACACTGGCAGGAGAACAGATCAGTCAGAGAGTGAGTCAGAACACATCTACACTGGCAGGAGAACAGATCAGTCAGAGAGTGAGTCAGAACACATCTACACTGGCAGGAGAACAGATCAGTCAGAGAGTGAGTCAGAACACATCCACACTGGCAGGAGAACAGATCAGTCAGAGAGTGAGTCAGAACACATCTACACTGGCAGGAGAACAGATCAGTCAGAGAGTGAGAACACATCTACACTGGCAGGAGAACAGATCAGTCAGAGAGTGAGTCAGAACACATCTACACTGGCAGGAGAACAGATCAGTCAGAGAGTGAGAACACATCTACACTGGCAGGAGAACAGATCAGTCAGAGAGTGAGTCAGAACACATCTACACTGGCAGGAGAACAGATCAGTCAGAGAGTGAGTCAGAACACATCTATACTGGCAGGAGAAGAGATCTGTCAGAGAGTGAGTCAGAACACATCTACACTGGCAGGAGAACAGATCAGTCAGAGAGTGAGTCAGAACACATCGTACAGCCGAGAGGGGACAGAGATGCATGCCGGTTAGCATGCCTGTACGATTAATCGATTTCAGATCTAAATTGCGATAATGGCATGTGCAATATCCATATCGCATGAGGCTGCGATTTTCTCCTTTCATTGAATGCGGTTCCATGCACACAGTGTGATTATTGGGGATAGAGTCAGATGAATACAATATAGCTTGATTAAAACGTTTAAACACGCTTGGCAAGAAGAACGATTTCCCTAATAATCCTGTTTACAAGGACACATCTGAAATCAGACTGCCTGATGGGACTTTTGATAAATGCAAACGTTCTACCACAGCGACCTTGTTTTTTAGGTTTTTTTTGCAAAATACTTTTTGATTCTGAGTTGCGACATAGAACGTATGTAAGTGAAAACTATTATAAATTTTAAAATGTATTTAAACATTTTAAAGGATATGATCGCGAAAATAACCTACAAAACATATTGTTAAGTAAAAACTAAAAAACGTAAAAATTGGACTAAAATTGACATTGTTTTAATAAACTGCTCAAAAAAATAAAGGGAAAATAAAGGGAACATAAAGGGAAAATAAAGGGAACATAAAGGGAAAATAAAGGGAACATAAAGGGAACATAAAGGGAAAATAAAGGGAACACTTAAACACTTAAACAACACAATGTAACTCCAAGTCAATCACACTTCTGTGAAATCAAACTGTCCACTTAGGAAGCAACACTGATTGACAAAATTCCTCATTTTGACTAAACAGGTGGCCCACCTTCACCTCCCAACTAAACAGGTGTCCCACCTTCACCTCCCAACTAAACAAGTGGCCCACCTTCACCTCCCAACTAAACAGGTGGCCCACCTTCACCTCCCAACTAAACAGGTGGCCCACCTTCACCTCCCAACTAAACAGGTGGCCCACCTTCACCTCCCAACTAAACAGGTGGCCCACCTTCACCTCCCAACTAAACAGGTGGCCCACCTTCACCTCCCAACTAAACAGGTGGCCCACCTTCACCTCCCAACTAAACAGGTGGCCCACCTTCACCTCCCAACTAAACAGGTGGCCCACCTTCACCTCCCAACTAAACAGGTGGCCCACCTTCACCTCCCAACTAAACAGGTGGCCCACCTTCACCTCCCAACTAAACAGGTGGCCCACCTTCACCTCCCAACTAAACAGGTGGCCCACCTTCACCTCCCAACTAAACAGGTGGCCCACCTTCACCTCCCAACTAAACAGGTGGCCCACCTTCACCTCCCAACTAAACAGGTGGCCCACCTTCACCTCCCAATTCTAGACTAAACAGGTGGCCCACCTTCACCTCCCAACTAAACAGGTGGCCCACCTTCACCTCCCAACTCTAGACTGAACAGGTGGATGGATGTCACCAATACATTAATAAGGTTAACAATTGAGGAATGTGTACATTTAAACCAGTTGTGTGAAGCTTTATAAAAAGAGAATAGTGTAAATGCAGGAAGGTTGACGACGTACACTACACACAAGCTGTTTTCAAAATGGGAACCATGTCAAACCCAGACAGTCAACAAGGGAAAGACCCAGACAGTCAACGAGGGAAAAACCCAGACAGTCAACCATGGAAAGACCCAGACAGTCAACGAGGGAAAGACCCATGTCAAACCCAGACAGTGAACGAGGGAAAGACCCATGTCAAACCCAGACAGTCAACGAGGGAAAGACCCATGTCAAACCCAGACAGTCAACGAGGGAAAGACCCATGTCAAACCCAGACAGTCAACGAGGGAAAGACCCATGTCAAACCCAGACAGTCAACGAGGGAAAGACCCATGTCAAACCCAGACAGTCAACGAGGGAAAGACCCATGTCAAACCCAGACGGTCAACGAGGGAAAGACCCATGTCAAACCCAGACAGTCAACGAGGGAAAGACCCATGTAGAACCCAGACGGTCAACGAGGGAAAGACCCATGTAAAACCCAGACAGTCAACCATGGAAAGACCCATGTAAAACCCAGACAGTCAAAGAGGGAAAGACCCATGTCAAACCCAGACAGTCAACGAGGGAAAAACCCAGACAGTCAACCATGGAAAGACCCATGTAAAACCCAGACAGTCAACCATGGAAAGACCAATGTCAAACCCAGACAGTCAACCATGGAAAGACCAATGTCAAACCCAGACAGTCAACCATGGAAAGACCCATGTCAAACCCAGACAGTCAACCATGGAAAGACCCATGTCAAACCCAGACAGTCAACCATGGAAAGACCCATGTAAAACCCAGAC
>NC_088418.1:5477417-5517417 GCF_034236695.1 Oncorhynchus nerka | reverse complement strand
TTAGTGACTGTAATAAGTCCCATGATGCTTAGTGACTGTAATAAGTCCCATGATGCTTAGTGACTGTAATAAGTCCCATGATGCTTAGTGACTGTAATAAGTCCCATGATGCTTAGTGACTGTAATAAGTCCCATGATGCTTAGTGACTGTAATAAGTCCCATGATGCTAGTGACTGTAATAAGTCCCATGATGCTTAGTGACTGTAATAAGTCCCATGATGCTTAGTGACTGTAATAAGTCCCATGATGCTTAGTGACTGTAATAAGTCCCATGATGCTTAGTGACTGTAATAAGTCCCATGATGCTTAGTGACTGTAATAAGTCCCATGATGCTTAGTGACTGTAATAAGTCCCATGATGCTTAGTGACTGTAATAAGTCCCATGATGCTTAGTGACTGTAATAAGTCCCATGATGCTTAGTGACTGTAATAAGTCCCATGATGCTTAGTGACTGTAATAAGTCCCATGATGCTTAGTGACTGTCCATTACTGCTGATCACTTATTTACCTTCAGTTATTCACATTACTTTCCTTTAATAAAGTATTTCAGTTGTTGTGTATATTACATTTGTTTCAGGCCTTTTTAATGAATTTATTATTTAATTCCAAGTCGTCATCTCATCTCTATAGAGCTGCCGTCTGACAAAAATCACTATTTTAAGTAGTTCTTCAAAGTTAAATAAGGCGTAATTTAATGCCTGCTTAATACGAGCTATTAAATCACTTAGATCAGGTATTTTCAGGATAGAGACGCAAAGCAACAGCTGCTCTCTTACATCCCCCATCTCACAATCAAGCATTTTTTGTCTCTTCTGTAGGAGTCGTAAAAATAAAACAGAGAGAGCGGACAAGTAGATGAGGATTGTATTATGGTCATTGTAGTTAATTACCGCGTTTTTAATGAGCTGAACTATGTAGAATAGTGGCCTGTTGGAAACTACAACTCCTTACGACACAGTTCAAGCTTAATCTGATTTATCTCTAGTGAAACTGTGCAATGTGTGTATTGAGCTCACAGAAGAAGAAAACAGAACAAAAACAAAAATGGAATTCAAAATAATTGAACAACATCGGTCAATTAGTTGCTTAAAAAAATGAAAAATAACCTACATTTTGCTTAAATCACTCAGCACTACTGAAGAGTTCTGGCAGCAGCCCAAGAAAAATCCACATAAAGACTATAGAAAACAGACTTGTTGATTCAGTAAACACAAACCCTCAGGTCTCGTTAAATACCAGGTAACTAACAACAAAACCCTGTGTGCAGGTCGGTTACCGAGGCAACCGGGTGCCTGAAGTCAATTCAGGGGGGGGGGGCCCTGGTATCTTGCCCTCCTTACTGTAAACGGCTCAAACGGTCTCAAGGGGAAACGGATATTATAACAGAGTAATCAAACGGACGCAAGGACACAAATATTTAACGGAGAAAACTATTATTGTGAGAGGGAAGGCTCAAAGCCACACAGAAGAGACATGGAAATAGTATGAACAACCTAAGTGTGTGTGTGTGACAGCCAGCCACGGAGGGAGATGTGAAGTACGCTGGTGGCGACCGCAGCAACAGAACAAGGGAATAAAAAGGTCAACATAGAGACCAACATATGAAGACAGGCCTAACAACTGGACCAGAAATACTGAGAGAGAGATAGAGAGAGAGAGAGACAGAGAGAGAGAGACAGAGACAGAGACAGAGAGAGAGAGAGAGAGAGAGAGAAACAGAGCGAGACAGAGAGAGACAGAGCGAGACAGAGAGAGAGAGAGAGACAGAGAGAGAGAGAGACAGACAGAGACAGAGAGACAGAGAGAAACTCCCTCTTTCTCTGTGTCAGAACTCAAATGATTGTTTTTCTGTTTCTTTGCCTTTCAAGTTTTGGGGGAAATTTAAAACAGGTGTTGTTCCGGTACACACATGTATGCCGTGTTCCATATGGCACCCTATTCCCTATATAGTGCACTACCTTAGACCAGAGCCCTATGGCACCCTATTCCCTATATATAGTGCACTACTTTAGACCAGAGCCCTATGGCACCCTATTCCCTATATATAGTGCACTACCTTAGACCAGAGCCCTATGGCACCCTGTTCCCTATATAGTGCACTACTTTAGACCAGAACCCTATGGCACCCTGTTCCCTATATAGTGCACTACTTTAGACCAGAACCCTATGGCACCCTATTCCCTATATAGTGCACTACTTTAGACCAGAACCCTATGGCACCCTGTTCCCTATATAGTGCACTACTTTAGACCAGAACCCTATGGCACCCTATTCCCTATATAGTGCACTACTTTAGATCAGAGCTCTATGGCACCCTATTCCCTATATAGTGCACTACTTTAGACCAGAGCCTTAAAGGGCCCTGATCTATAAACCTAATAGGGTGCCATTTGGAACATATTCCAATGCTCCCCATAAGGAAAGAGTTGTCAATGTGGAATGAGATGAAGGGAATAGCCAACTAAAGGAAGAGGGTGGAGGAGTGAATAGCCAAATAAAGGAAGAGGGTGGAGGAGGGAACAGCACACTAAAGGAAGAGGGCGGAGGAGGGAACTGCCAACTCCAACCCTGTTCCTGGAGAGACACCCTCCTGTAGGTTTTAACTCCAACCCTGTTCCTGGAGAGACACCCTCCTGTAGGTTAACTCCAACCCTGTTCCTGGAGAGACGCCCTCCTGTAGGTTAACTCCAACCCTGTTCCTGGAGAGAGACCCTCCTGTAGGTTTTAACTCCAACCCTGTTCCTGGAGAGACACCCTCCTGTAGGTTTTAACTCCAACCCTGTTCCTGGAGAGAGACCCTCCTGTAGTTTTTAACTCCAACCCTGTTCCTGGAAAGACACCCTCCTGTAGGTTTTAACTCCAACCCTGTTCCTGGAGAGACACCCTCCTGTAGGTTTTAACTCCAACCCTGTTCCTGGAGAGAAACCCTCCTGTAGGTTTTAACCCCAACCCTGTTCCTGGAGAGAAACCCTCCTGTAGGTTTTAACTCCAACCCTGTTCCTAGAGAGCTACCCTCGTGTAGGTTTTAACTCCAACCCTGTTCCTGGAGAGACACCCTCCTGTAGGTTTTAACTCCAACCCTGTTCCTAGAGAGCTACCCTCGTGTAGGTTTTAACCCCAACCCTGTTCCTGGAGAGAAACCCTCCTGTAGGTTTTAACTCCAACCCTGTTCCTGGAGAGAGACCCTCCTGTAGGTTTTAACTCCAACCCTGTTCCTGGAGAGAAACCCTCCTGTAGGTTTTAACTCCAACCCTGTTCCTAGAGAGCTACCCTCCTGTAGGTTTTAACCCCAACCCTGTTCCTGGAGAGAGACCCTCCTGTAGGTTTTAACTCCAACCCTGTTCCTGGAGAGAAACCCTCCTGTAGGTTTTGGCCAATGTAGCAGTAGACCAATAACTTCCATTGCTCTTTCACACCGAGGATTGGTGATTATCGAGGGGGGAGAAGGATAGAAGGATTTTTCAAATAGCTTACTGTGAGGAACTATAGTTTTAATATATTATCAATAGCAATGGATGTTAAAATTAAAATTCCTACATTTTCCCGTACTTCTATGTGTGCTCAGGCACTCCCTGAACATTTAACAGGACAGGGAAACCAGATCCATGCTCAGTGATCACATGGAGAACTCCACACGAAACACAATGAAAAGAATGGGCAAATCCCATAACATACGACTCTGAAATAGGGATAGGCGTACGAGCTCGTGATCTGAAACAATCCACAGATATTACTTTAAGAAGCTTGTGATCCTCGATTCCTCTGTGGCTAAATCATGCCCGTGAATTATTTAGAAATATTTCGATTTATTTTATGTATAGACAGGAGTAAATTGTATAATCTCGTTGTATGCATTTCCATTTACTTCCCTATTAGACCCACCACTATGTCATCTCTCTCCTGTTCTATTGGACCCACCACTATGTCATCTCTCTCCTGTTCTATTAGACCCACCACTATGTCATCTCTCTCCTGTTCTATTGGACCCACCACTATGTCATCTCTCTCCTGTTCTATTAGACCCACCACTATGTCATCTCTCTCCTGTTCTATTAGACCCACCACTATGTCATCTCTCTCCTGTTCTATTAGACCCACCACTATGTCATCTCTCTCCTGTTCTATTGGACCCACCACTATGTCATCTCTCTCCTGTTCTATTGGACCCACCACTATGTCATCTCTCTCCTGTTCTATTAGACCCACCACTATGTCATCTCTCTCCTGTTCTATTGGACCCACCACTATGTCATCTCTCTCCTGTTCTATTAGACCCACCACTATGTCATCTCTCTCCTGTTCTATTAGACCCACCACTATGTCATCTCTCTCCTGTTCTATTAGACCCACCACTATGTCATCTCTCTCCTGTTCTATTGGACCCACCACTATGTCATCTCTCTCCTGTTCTATTGGACCCACCACTATGTCATCTCTCTCCTGTTCTATTGGACCCACCACTATGTCATCTCTCTCCTGTTCTATTGGACCCACCACTATGTCATCTCTCTCCTGTTCTATAGGACCCACCACTATGTCATCTCTCTCCTGTTCTATTGGACCCACCACTATGTAATCTCTCTCCTGTTCTATTGGACCCACCACTATGTCATCTCTCTCCTGTTCTATTGGACCCACCACTATGTCATCTCTCTCCTGTTCTATTAGACCCACCACTATGTCATCTCTCTCCTGTTCTATTGGACCCACCACTATGTCATCTCTCTCCTGTTCTATTGGACCCACCACTATGTCATCGCTCTCCTGTTCTATTAGACCCACCACTATGTCATCTCTCTCCTGTTGTTCTATTGTACCCACCACTATGTCATCTCTCTCCTGTTGTTCTATTGGATCCACCACTATGTCATCTCTCTCCTGTTCTATTGGACCCACCACTATGTCATCTCTCTCCTGTTCTATTGGACCCACCACTATGTCATCTCTCTCCTGTTCTGTTGGACCCACCACTATGTCATCTCTCTCCTGTTCTATTGGACCCACCACTATGTCATCTCTCTCCTGTTCTATTGGACCCACCACTATGTCATCTCTCTCCTGTTCTATTAGACCCACCACTATGTAATCTCTCTCCTGTTCTATTGGACCCACCACTATGTCATCTCTCTCCTGTTCTATTGGACCCACCACTATGTCATCTCTCTCCTGTTCTATTGGACCCACCATTATGTCATCTCTCTCCTGTTCTGTTGGACCCACCACTATGTCATCTCTCTCCTGTTCTGTTGGACCCACCACTATGTCATCTCTCTCCTGTTCTATTGGACCCACCACTATGTCATCTCTCTCCTGTTCTATTGGACCCACCACTATGTCATCTCTCTCCTGTTCTATTGGACCCACCACTATGTCATCTCTCTCCTGTTCTATTGGACCCACCACTATGTCATCTCTCTCCTGTTCTATTGGACCCACCACTATGTAATCTCTCTCCTGTTCTATTGGACCCACCACTATGTCATCTCTCTCCTGTTCTATTGGACCCACCACTATGTCATCTCTCTCCTGTTCTATTGGACCCACCACTATGTCATCTCTCTCCTGTTCTATTGGACCCACCACTATGTCATCTCTCTCCTGTTCTATTGGACCCACCACTATGTCATCTCTCTCCTGTTCTATTGGTTTTCATAATAACTTTCTATGGTTGTCCAGAAGCCAAAGGAACAATCCTAGTCATATCAACACATCCTAGATGTTGCATCTTCATATTCCCCCTCTTTCTAAGAATCTAACAGATCTTTCAATCTCTTTCACATATGGAACCACTATCAGGTGCTATGTTTTCCCAATGTGTGCTCTGTTCAGAATGGTGTTTTCCCAGGTGCTCTGTTTAGAATGGTGTTTTCCCAGGTGCTCTGTTCAGAATGGTGTTTTCCCAAGGTGCTCTGTTCAGAATGGTGTTTTCCCAGGTGCTCTGTTTAGAATGGTGTTTTCCCAAGGTGTGCTCTGTTTAGAATGGTGTTTTCCCAAGGTGTGCTCTGTTTAGAATGGTGTTTTCCCAAGGTGTGCTCTGTTTAGAATGGTGTTTTCCTGCAAATTGCATTTTGGCAAATGTTTGAAAATTACGTTTAATTGGCTGCTTCATTACATGAGCTGCATGTTCTGTTGAGATGCATTACCATCCTCTAAATGAATGTTCTGTTGAGATGCATTACCATCCTCTAAATGAATGTTCTGTTGAGATGCATTACCATCCTCTAAATGTAATGTTGAGATGCATTACCATCCTCTAAATGAATGTCCTGTTGAGATGCATTACCATCATCTAAATGTAATGTTGAGATGCATTACCATCCTCTAAATGAATGTCCTGTTGAGATGCATTACCATCCTCTAAATGTAATGTTCTGTTGAGATACATTACCATCCTCTATATGTCCTGTTGAGATGCATTACCATCCTATACATGTCCTGTTGAGATGCATTACCATCCTATACATGTCCTGTTGAGATGCATTACCATCCTCTAAATGTAATGTTGAGATGCATTACCATCCTCTAAATGTAATGTTGAGATGCATTACCATCCTCTAAATGTCCTGTTGAGATGCATTACCATCCTCTAAATGTCCTGTTGAGATGCATTACCATCCTCTAAATGTAATGTTGAGATGCATTACCATCCTCTAAATGTCATGTTGAGATGCATTACCATCCTCTAAATGTCCTGTTGAGATACATTACCATCCTCTAAATGAATGTCCTGTTGAGATGCATTACCATCCTCTAAATGAATGTCCTGTTGAGATGCATTACCATCCTCTATATGAATGTCCTGTTGAGATGCATTACCATCCTCTATATGTCCTGTTGAGATGCATTACCATCCTCTATATGTCCTGTTGAGATGCATTACCATCCTCTTAATGTCATGTTGATACATTACCATCCTCTATATGTCCTGTTGAGATGCATTACCATCCTCTTAATATAATGTTGAGATGCATTACCATCCTCTAAATGTAATGTTGAGATACAGTACCATCCTCTAAATGTCATGTTGAGATGCATTACCATCCACTAAATGTAATGTTGAGATGCATTACCATCCTCTAAATGTCCTGTTGAGATGCATTACCATCCTCTAAATGTCCTGTTGAGATGCATTACCATCCTATACATGTCCTGTTGAGATGCATTACCATCCTCTAAATGAATGTCCTGTTGAGATGCATTACCATCCTCTAAATGTAATGTTGAGATGCATTACCATCCTCTAAATGTCCTGTTGAGATGCATTACCATCCTCTAAATGTAATGTTGAGATGCATTACCATCCTCTAAATGAATGTCCTGTTGAGATGCATTACCATTCTCTAAATGAATGTCCTGTTGAGATGCATTACCATCCTCTATATGTCCTGTTGAGATGCATTACCATCCTCTTAATGTCATGTTGATACATTACCATCCTCTATATGTCCTGTTGAGATGCATTACCATCCTCTTAATGTAATGTTGAGATGCATTACCATCCTCTTAATGTAATGTTGAGATGCATTACCATCCTCTTAATGTAATGTTGAGATACAGTACCATCCTCTAAATGTCCTGTTGAGATGCATTACCATCCTCTAAATGAATGTTCTGTTGAGATGCATTACCATCCTCTAAATGAATGTCCTGTTGAGATGCATTACCATCCTCTAAATGTAATGTTCTGTTGAGATACATTACCATCCTCTATATGTCCTGTTGAGATGCATTACCATCCTCTAAATGTCCTGTTGAGATGCATTACCATCCTCTAAATGTCCTGTTGAGATGCATTACCATCCTCTAAATGAATGTTCTGTTGAGATGCATTACCATCCTCTAAATGAATGTTCTGTTGAGATGCATTACCATCCTCTAAATGAATGTTCTGTTGAGATGCATTACCATCCTCTAAATGTCCTGCTGAGATGCATTACCATCCTCTAAATGAATGTCTTGTTGAGATGCATTACCATCCTCTATATGTCCTGTTGAGATGCATTACCATCCTCTATATGTCCGGTTGAGATGCATTACCATCCTCTATATGTCCTGTTGAGATGCATTACCATCCTCTTAATGTAATGTTGAGATGCATTACCATCCTCTAAATGTAATGTTGAGATGCATTACCATCCTCTAAATGTCCTGTTGAGATGCATTACCATCCTCTAAATGTCCTGTTGAGATGCATTACCATCCTCTAAATGAATGTTCTGTTGAGATGCATTACCATCCTCTAAATGAATGTTCTGTTGAGATGCATTACCATCCTCTAAATGTCCTGTTGAGATGCATTACCATCCTCTAAATGAATGTTCTGTTGAGATGCATTACCATCCTCTAAATGAATGTTCTGTTGAGATGCATTACCATCCTCTATGTGTTCTGTTGAGATGCATTACCATCCTCTAAATGTAATGTTGAGATGCATTACCATCCTCTATGTGTTCTGTTGAGATGCATTACCATCCACTAAATGTCCTGTTGAGATGCATTACCATCCACTAAATGTCCTGTTGAGATGCATTACCATCCTCTGAATGTTCTGTTGAGATGCATTACCATCTTCTATATGAATGTGCTGTTGAGATACATTACCATCCTCTAAATGTCCTGTTGAGATGCATTACCATCCTCTAAATGTAATGTTGAGATGCATTACCATCCATTACCATCCTCTAAATGTCCTGTTGGATGCATTACCATCCTCTAAATGTAATGTTGAGATGCATTACCATCCATTACCATCCTCTATATGTTCTGTTGAGATGCATTTACCATCCTCTAAATGTCCTGTTGAGATGCATTACCATCCTCTAAATGTAATGTTGAGATGCATTACCATCCTCTAAATGTCCTGTTGAGATGCATTACCATCCTCTATATGTTCTGTTGAGATGCATTACCATCCATTACCATGTGATTTCTGTCATTCTGAGCACAGTCCGTCACACACCCAATGCACATGGGTAAATTTCTCAAATGACCGGTAAATTAATATCTTCCCGGTCACATTGTCCGGTGCCACGTTTTCCTAACTGAAACCCCGACACACACACACACACACACACACACACACACTTCCTGTGTGTTGTCTGGCACAGTCACCCAGTTCTCTAGCAGCTGGTCCCAAATCACTCCCTACCAGTCCCCTTGGTTCGAGACATTTAATATTTTCAGATCTGAAGGGTATAAGTAAGCTGAAACCATATTGCTTTATATTATATATATATATAATAATATATATTATATTAGCTTACAGATCTGCAGAAGAGAAGGACTAGGGCCAACGGGGAGGGATAGGGATTTGGAAGAGGCTGTAGGGGAGTAAACCCGCGGTGAGCTCACTACAGTGCAATAACAACACAATAACAAAACCAATTAACTACTTTACTGTGATTGTTTTCAATTAAAAAAGGTTCAAAAATAAAAATGTGCTTCTTAAGCAAATCGTTTTTTCTAGGACTGTCTGGGATTGGTCAGAGTGGGGAGAGGAACACTGAAAACTCTCTCTTATTGGCAGAGAGAGGAAGTTAAGACAATTTGGGTAATTTTGCTTAAATTTGTCAAAAAAAGCTAGGTTATAACAGTGAACCTTTTTTTTGTAGGATCCACATGAGGCAATTCTTGGTCTTGTGGCATATGTTGGTTAAACTATCCCCAATTCAATGGAATTGCAACCCTCTGCATGCACAGTGCATTCTGCCATCACATGCACAGTGCATTCTGCCATCACATGCACAGTGCATTCTGCCATCACATGCACAGTGCATTCTGCCATCACATGTACAGTGCATTCTGCCATCACATGTACAGTGCATTCTGCCATCACATGTACAGTGCATTCTGCCATCACATGCACAGTGCATTCTGCCATCACATGTACAGTGCATTCTGCCATCACATGTACAGTGCATTCTGCCATCACATATACAGTGCATTCTTCCATCACATGCGCAGTGCATTCTTCCATCACATGCGCAGTGCATTCTTCCATCACATGCGCAGTGCATTCTGCCATCACATGCGCAGTGCATTCTGCCATCACATGCACAGTGCATTCTTCCATCACATGTACAGTGCATTCTGCCATCACATGCACAGTGCATTCTGCCATCACATGCACAGTGCATTCTGCCATCACATATACAGTGCATTCTTCCATCACATATACAGTGCATTCTTCCATCACATGCACAGTGCATTCTGCCATCACATATACAGTGCATTCTTCCATCACATGCACAGTGCATTCTTCCATCACATGCGCAGTGCATTCTTCCATCACATGCGCAGTGCATTCTTCCATCACATGCGCAGTGCATTCTGCCATCACATATACAGTGCATTCTGCCATCACATATACAGTGCATTCTGCCATCACATATACAGTGCATTCTTCCATCACATGCGCAGTGCATTCTTCCATCACATGCGCAGTGCATTCTGCCATCACATATACAGTGCATTCTTCCATCACATATACAGTGCATTCTTCCATCACATATACAGTGCATTCTTACATCACATATACAGTGCATTCTTACATCACATGCACAGTGCATTATGCCATCACATGCACAGTGCATTATGCCATCACATGCACAGTGCATTCTTTCATCACATGCCCAGTGCATTCTTCCATCACATGCACAGCTGATTCTCAAGATCTTGCACACTAATGAGATGCTATTGAGCCCACACTACTACACTGTCTGAGCCAAGAACTACATGCTTTCTGGTAAGTTTTGATTACAATACTGGGTGGGGTGAATATATTTTATATGACATACATGATTTTTTTGTTAACTAGTAAATAGTAGCCTAGGGCAAAGTGTGTTTAAATAACTAATTTCTGCTAGTTAGTTTTTGCTACCATGTGGGTTTTAGCTTGCTTGAGCCTGCTAACTGAGGAGTGTTAATTCACATGTTTCATTTTAAAACATTTACATTACAAAGGAGTTGTTTAATCTAACTGCTTAACTATTTATCTGTACATGGAATTGTATTTGGGTTTATTTTACTCATTTGTTTCTAATCTTTACAGGAAAATGCCACCGGCACTATCTGATGTGTGGAGACATTTCACTGCAGCTAATGTAGAAGGAAACGCTGTGTACATTTGCAAATGCAAAAACTGTGCCAAATCATATGTGAACAATGCAACAAAGATGCAGAATCATCTGGCCAAGTGCATAAAGTTCCCTCAGCGCTCACAACAAGCAACCTCTGACAAAAGTCCCTCTACTCTACCTTATCGATAGCAACAGCTCTGGCGGAGTACACTTCCAAGCAAGGGCTTTGGGATGGAGATGCAATATGGCAGTCGTGCCAACATATCTCATCAGCCACCTGGTGGAAGGGACTTTGTGGATCTGAGGCTCGTTCCCCTGTCGGCTCCATCATCCTTCAAATCCCACCAACATCAGCCACCTGGTCCTTGTTTGGGAACACACAGACCAAAGCACGCAACAGGCTGACCAATATAAGGGTTGAAAATTGGTGGCCATCCGGGCAAATTTTTAGTTTTTTTTTTTTAAACCTGACAACAAGCCATCCTCCACAAGGTTGGAAAGTGACAGCGAAGATGAGGCCTCAAAGTCTGATGTTCAAGAGGTGGACATTGAGGAGGTTCAGGAGAGAGGACATGGAAGCCTGAGAGGAATACAGTCTAGAAACTAAACAGATGTATGTTGTTCGGGGATCAATTCAATATTTGTTGTTCAGTGAAATCATCCCATTTGAAGAGTCAACTCATTTAATTAAAGTTAAATTCGTAACTAAATGATATTATATATATATACCCTAGGTATGGAACTCTCTGTTATTGGTCTATTAAGTAATGTACCGCCTTTGATGTCACCAGGCCAAAACTCCATCCCACCGAAACAGGCTCCACTAGACCTTGAAGACATCACTCAACGCTCCACTGCTCTGATGCTGCTGAGTGTGTGTGAGTGTTTTTTTGATCCTGTTTGTATCTTGTTTGCGTATGCAAGCTGAGAGACTTATCTCTGTGGTCCAAATAGACATGACCCCTGTCGTCAGCCTGTCGGACCAAATAGACATGACCCCTGTCGTCAGCCTGTCGGACCAAATAGACATGACCCCTGTCGTCAGCCTGTCGGACCAAATAGACATGACCCCTAACGTCAGCCTGTCGGACCAAATAGACATGACCCCAAACTACAGCCCTTCATACCAAATAGACATGACCCCAAACTACAGCCCTTCATACCAAATAGACATGACCCCAAACTACAGCCCTTCATACCAAATAGACATGACCCCAAACTACAGCCCTTCATACCAAATAGACATGACCCCAAACTACAGCCCTTCATACCAAATAGACATGACCCCTAACGTCAGCCTGTCGGACCAAATAGACATGACCCCAAACTACAGCCCTTCATACCAAATAGACATGACCCCAAACTACAGCCCTTCATACCAAATAGACCTGACCCCAAACTACAGCCCTTCATACCAAATAGACCTGACCCCAAACTACAGACCTTCATACCAAATAGACCTGACCCCAAACTACAGCCCTTCATACCAAATAGACCTGACCCCAAACTACAGCCCTTCATACCAAATAGACATGACCCCAAACTACAGCCCTTCATACCAAATAGACATGACCCCAAACTACCGCCTGTCGGACGAAATAGACCTGACCCCAAACTACAGCCCTTCATACCAAATAGACCTGACCCCAAACTACAGCCCTTCATACCACATAGACATGACCCCAAACTACAGCCCTTCATACCAAATAGACATGACCCCCTACAGCCTTCGGACCAAATAGACATGACCCCAAACTACAGCCTTCGGACCAAATAGACATGACCCCAAACTACAGCCCTTCGGACCAAATAGACATGACCCCTAACGTCAGCCTGTCGGACCAAATAGACATGACCCCAAACTACAGCCCTTCATACCAAATAGACATGACCCCAAACTACAGCCCTTCATACCAAATAGACATGACCCCAAACTACAGCCCTTCATACCAAATAGACATGACCCCAAACTACAGCCCTTCATACCAAATAGACATGACCCCAAACTTCAGCCTGTCGGACCAAATAGACATGACCCCTAACGTCAGCCTGTCGGACCAAATAGACATGACCCCAAACTACAGCCCTTCATACCAAATAGACCTGACCCCAAACTACAGCCCTTCATACCAAATAGACCTGACCCCAAACTACAGCCCTTCATACCAAATAGACATGACCCCAAACTACAGCCTGTCGGACCAAATAGACCTGACCCCAAACTACAGCCCTTCATACCAAATAGACCTGACCCCAAACTACAGCCCTTCATACCAAATAGACATGACCCCAAACTACAGCCCTTCATACCAAATAGACATGACCCCAAACTACAGCCCTTCATACCAAATAGACATGACCCCAAACTACAGCCTTCGGACCAAATAGACCTGACCCCAAACTCAGCCCTTCGGACCAAATAGACATGACCCCAAACTACAGCCTGTCGGACCAAATAGACATGACCCCAAACGTCAGCCTGTCGGACCAAATAGACATGACCCCTGTCGTCAGCCTGTCGGACCAAATAGACATGACCCCTAACGTCAGCCTGTCGGACCAAATAGACATGACCCCTGTCGTCAGCCTGTCGGACCAAATAGACATGACCCCAAACTACAGCCCTTCATACCAAATAGACATGACCCCAAACTACAGCCCTTCATACCAAATAGACATGACCCCTAACTACAGCCCTTCATACCAAATAGACATGACCCCAAACTACAGCCCTTCATACCAAATAGACATGACCCCAAACTACAGCCCTTCATACCAAATAGACATGACCCCAAACTACAGCCCTTCATACCAAATAGACATGACCCCTGTCGTCAGCCTGTCGGACCAAATAGACATGACCCCTGTCGTCAGCCTGTCGGACCAAATCAGCCTCTAACACAGTGAAAAGCACTTGGCTGAAGGAACTACGAACAGTATCAAAAGAGTTAATGTTTGCCACAAGCTACGGAGAAGCCAACCAACCAGCTTCTAGCCTCTCATCTTAAAGGAAAGAGGATGACAATACAGAAGCAACCATTCAGAAACACACATCCTTTATATCCACGACAGCAAAATGAATAGTGGTCGTTTTTAAAAAAAATTTATGGTTATTTTTTTCCATGATAAAAACAGCTTTTAGAGGGTATACCGTAAGATCTATTCCTACACAGAGACCAGGCAGGCACATATACATTGTATAAATACATTAAAGCACGCACGCCATTGCTTTGTTGGCTCTGGAAGAGACAGGATATGAAAGAGACGGGTTTCTTTATTCCTGTGACAGACCAACTGCCTCAGGGTGTCCCCTCCATCTTTTACACTACTAAGAATCAAGAGGGTTTCTGTGATGTTCTATTGTGATGTTTGCACGAAGGAACATAAACAATTATTCAAATTCAGCAGATTATTTTGTAAAAAAAAAAGATGTGGGTTAAAAAAATTAATAAAAAATGTAAAAGCTACAAAATCACCACATATTGATACGGTGGATTCAAGGCATTACAGAGTAAAAACAACAAAAGCATGTATGTGAGATAGTAGAATACTGTAGCTGGCAACTCACACAATTTGTCATCAGGATCTTCCTCAAATTGGGGGAGGGGGGGGGGGGGTGATTCTCACACCAGAGTTTTTGTTCTTAAATATCTAGTTTACAATTATAAAGTTGGCAACTGAATAGTAACTTCACAAGCTAGTTACTCCCCCCTCCCTTTTATCCATCAAACTGGTTTTCACATCAACACAGATGGCTCATGGCTAATTTTGTGACCATTTCCTGTCATCTGAGGGGCTCTGATGAGCCAAATAAGCCAATTAAATGTCTTGACTCATTACGGAGAAATCAAGCTCTATTGCAAGAGACATCTTTTTATTAAAGGGTTTCAAAAACAACTACAAACTGGCAGCTGCTTCCTGCTTCTTAAATCTAGAAGGTTATTAAGCTTATTCTACATAAACCAAACCTGGAAATGAAAAACTGGGCAGATCTAGTTAAAATATATTCGGAAAGTATTCAGACTCCTTGACTTTTTTTCACATTTTGTTAATTAAGTTACAGCCTTTTTCTAAAAGTGATGGAGAAACCAAATCCTCATCAATCTACACAAACTATCACATGACGACAAAGTGAACAGGTTTTTAGAAATTTTTGCAAATGTATTAAAAATATTTTTAAAAACACCTTATTTACATCAGTATTCAGACAGTTTGCTGTGAGACTCGAAATTGAGCTCAGGTGCATCCTGTTTCCATTGATCATCCTTGAGATGTTTCTACAACTTGATTGGAGTCCACCTGTGGTAAATTCATTTGATTGGACATGATTTGGAAAGGCACACACCTGTCTATATAAAAAGGTCCCACAGTTGACAGTGCAGGACAGAGCAAAAACCAAGCCATGAGGTTGAAGGAATTGTCCGTAGAGCTCCGAGACAGGATTGTGTCGAGGCACAAATCTGGGGAAGGGTACCAAAACATTTCTGCAGCATTGAAGGTCCCCAAGAACACAGTGGCCTCCATCATTCTTAAATGGAAGAAGCTTGGAACCACCAAGACTCTTCCTAGAGCTGGCCGCCCGGGCCAAACTGAGCAATTGGGGGAGAAGGGCCACGTTCAGGGTCACTCTGACAGAGCTCCAGAGTTCCTCTGTGGAGATGGGAGAACGTTCCAGAAGGACAGCCATCTCTGCAGCACTTCACCAATCAGGCCTTTATGGTAGAGGGCCAGTAGGAAGCCACTCATCAGTAAAAGGCACATGACAGCCCACTTGGAGTTTGCTAAAAGGCACCTAAAGAACTCTGACCATGATAAACAAGATTCTCTGGTCTATTGAAACCAAGATTTAACTCTTTGGCTTGAATGCCAAGTGTCTTGTCTGGAAGAAACCTGGTACCATCCCTACGGTGACGCATGGTGATGGCAGCATCATGCTGTGGGGATGTTCTTCAGGGACTGGGAGATTAGTCAGGATCAAGGGAAAGATGTACGGAGCAAGGTGCAGAGAGACCCTTGACAAAAACCTGCTCCAGAGCACTCAGGACCTCAGACTGGGGCGAATGTTCACCTTCCAACAGGACAACGACCCTACGCACACAGCTAAGACAACGCAGGCGTGGCTTTGGGACAAGTCTCTGCATGTCCTTGAGTGGCCCAGCCAGAGTCCGAACATGAACCCGATCGAACATCTCTGGAGAGACCTGAAAATAGCTGTGGAACAACGCTCCCCATCCAACCTGACAGAGCTTGAGAGGATCTGCAGAGAAGAATGGGAGAAACTCTCCAAATACAGGTGTGCCAAGCTGGTAGCATCAACCCAAGAAGACTCGAGGCTGTAATAGCTTCCAAAGGTGCTTCAACAAAGTACTGAGTAAAGGGTCTGAATACTTATGTAAATGTGATTTCAGTTTGCAAAGAAAAAACAAACATGTTTTTGCTTTCTCATTATGGAGTACTGTGTGTAGATTGATGAGGGGGGACTATTCAATCCATTTTAGAATAAGTCTGTAACGTAACAAAATGTGGAAAACGTCAAGGGGTCTAAATACTTTCTGAAGGTACTGTATGTTCCACTCTGAAGGAAGGAAACCACGTTTGTATAAATGTATTGCTCCTCCCCCCCAAAATATCCCTTTTGTAGCCAAAAGCATGATCACTTTATCAGATTATAAACGTTATTATTGGAATTGACATGAATGACATTATTGATTGTAAACTAGATAGATCTGGACCTTCTCATAGCTCTAGATAGATCTGGACCTTCTCATAGCTCTAGATAGATCTGGACCTTCTCATAGCTCTAGATAGATCTGGACCTTCTCATAGCTCTAGATAGATCTGGACCTTCTCATAGCTCTAGATAGATCTGGACCTTCTCATAGCTCTAGATAGATCTGGACCTTCTCATAGCTCTAGATAGATCTGGACCTTCTCATAGCTCTAGATAGATCTGGACCTTCTCATGGCTCTAACCTAGATAGATCTGGACCTTCTCATGGCTCTAACCTAGATAGATCTGGATCTTCTCATAGCTCTAACCTAGATAGATCTGGACCTTCTCATAGCTCTAACCTAGATAGATCTGGACCTTCTCATAGCTCTAACCTAGATAGATCTGGACCTTCTCATGGCTCTAACCTAGATAGATCTGGACCTTCTCATAGCTCTAGATAGATCTGGACCTTCTCATAGCTCTAACCTAGATAGATCTGGACCTTCTCATAGCTCTAACCTAGATAGATCTGGACCTTCTCATGGCTCTAACCTAGATAGATCTGGACCTTCTCATAGCTCTAGATAGATCTGGACTCTAGATAGATCTGGACCTTCTCATAGCTCTAACCTAGATAGATCTGGACCTTCTCATAGCTCTAACCTAGATAGATCTGGACCTTCTCATAGCTCTAGATAGATCTGGACCTTCTCATAGCTCTAACCTAGATAGATCTGGACCTTCTCATAGCTCTAGATAGATCTGGACCTTCTCATAGCTCTAACCTAGATAGATCTGGACCTTCTCATAGCTCTAAACTAGATAGATCTGGACCTTCTCATAGCTCTAACCTAGATAGATCTGGACCTTCTCATAGCTCTAAACTAGATAGAAACCTAGCTCTAACCTAGATAGATCTGGACCTTCTCATAGCTCTAAACTAGATAGATCTGGACCTTCTCATAGCTCTAAACTAGATAGATCTGGACCTTCTCATAGCTCTAACCTAGATAGATCTGGACCTTCTCATAGCTCTAACCTAGATAGATCTGGACCTTCTCATGGCTCTAACCTAGATAGATCTGGACCTTCTCATAGCTCTAAACTAGATAGATCTGGACCTTCTCATAGCTCTAACCTAGATAGATCTGGACCTTCTCATAGCTCTAGATGTAAGATCTTCTCATAGCTCTAGATAGATCTGGACCTTCTCATAGCTCTAGATAGATCTGGACCTTCTCATAGCTCTAGATGTAAGATCTTCTCATAGCTCTAGATAGATCTGGACCTTCTCATAGCTCTAGATGTAAGATCTTCTCATAGCTCTAGATAGATCTGGACCTTCTCATAGCTCTAGATAGATCTGGACCTTCTCATAGCTCTAGATAGATCTGGACCTTCTCATAGCTCTAGATAGATCTGGACCTTCTCATAGCTCTAGATGTAAGATCTTCTCGAGAATCGAGACTATGTTTAAACATCTACTGATATTACAGGTAACATGGAACTTATAAAAACATTACTGGCCATTCTGTCTGATCATAATCCCATTCCTTGTCAAATTGTAACTTTTCCCAATGAAAAAGAGTGCAATGAGATGGAGGTTTAATCATATTTTACTACGCAACTCTGACTTCATCTCTAAGTTTAGATCCAATTCAAAATATATATTTTAAATAAAATCAGCACTCAGTGGAGGAGTCAACTAGGGGGCATGGTTAGCTGTAGCAGGTTTCATCAGAGGAAAACACACTTGTTCCTCTGATGTACAGAAATTAAGACTTCAGATCAGTGAATTGGAAAATCATTGTAAAATGCTGGAAGACTCTTTAAAAAATTACAAGATATTCAACAGTGAAAGAAATTGAGCTGAAAAACAAGTAGACTGGAACTTAATGACCCGTTGCGACGTAGAGGATAATTCATTATGCAAGAGGGTGCGAAAAAAAGAATATATATTTAGAGGGTGAGACAGTAGGCCTAGCCACTTCCTGGTGCTGCAGCTTAAACATCGCTGAAACAAGATCAGCTGATCTTGATCAGATCTCCTACCACTGATCTCTGATCCTACAGAAATAAATACAACTATTATTCAGACTGAATTTCAGGTCCTCACATAGCTTTGATACTTCTGCTAGTTCGGCAGTTCCTGGAGAACCTTACGTTGCCCAAACTCTCTCAACAAGAAACAGTTGTATTGGAGAGGAACCTGTCACTTAATCTGAAATGAAACCTGCTCTTTTAAATATGAAGAAAGACAAAGCGCCTGGTATTGATGGAAAAACCTCATGAACTCACAACAAAAGCATCAGGAGGACTTGTAGTTCAAAAAAAATTAAAAAAAAAAAATATATATATATATATATATCACCCATCATTCCAAATGAATTTCCTGAAGACCTGGTTTCAAGGTTCATTCCATGAACTTCTACATTTGGGCTTTGAATTTAAAAAAAGAATAATAATTTAAAAACCTATTCCCAAATGCCAACGTGACCTGGTGAAATATACATTCTTACCCGCTAATGCCAAAATCTACCCACATCTGTCAGCCTGTCTGTGGGTGGGTGTCTCTCTCTGTCTCTCTCTGTCTCTCTCTGTCTCTCTCTCTGTCTCTCTGTCTCTCTCTCTCTCTCTCTGTCTCTCTCTCTCTCTCTGTCTCTGTCGCTCTCTCTCTCTGTCTCTGTCTCTGTCTTCTCTCTGTTTCTCTCTCCGTCTCTCTCCGTCTCTCTCCGTCTCTCTCCGTCTCTCTCCGTCTCTATGTGCGATTTCCTGACGACAGCTGGTCCGTTTTCCTCTTGTCAAACATGAAGCTATACCCTCCTTCCCTCTAATCACAACATTCTACCATCATCAGGTCGAAGTAGTAGAGCAGGAAAACACCAAAGTTGTTCTCATAATATCACATGGTAATTGATTCTGTCTCCCGTTACTACGCCGATAGAAACCTCATTGACTCCTATAAAAAGCATGACCTTTCATTGGCTGAGGCCCAGTCTGGTCTGAGACTCCTATAAAAGCATGAATTTTCATTGGCTGAGGCCCTGTCTGGTCTGACACTCCTATAAAAGCATGAATTTTCATTGGCTGAGGCCCAGTCTGGTCTGAGACTCCTATAAAAAGCATGACCTTTCATTGGTTGAACCCGTCTGATACGAGACTTGTTGGTTCTCTCTCTTCCTGCAGCATTTCCCCTATATTCCTTTAGCAGTGGTGGCTCACATATTTCTGATCGAGATGCGCTTTTAAATGGAAAGTGCGAGATTTTGCAAATTATGGAAGTTCCTATCTAGCGTTACTGCAATTGCTAACTAGGGGCGGCAGGGTAGCCTAGTGGTTAGAGCGTTGGACTAGTAACCGAAAGGTTGCAAGTTCAAATCCCTGAGCTGACAAGGAACAAATCTGTCGTTCTGCCCCTGAACAGGCAGTTAACCCACTGTTCCTAGGCCCTCATTGAAAATAAGAATTTGTTCTTATCTGACATGCCTAGTTAAATAAAGGTAAAATAAAAAAACTAGCATAGACGTCCAGTCATTGAGAGAACGCTAGTTAATAATGGCTCGCGAAACTAACTTCAACTTCATTTCAAACTGCACGCAAAGACATCAAAAATGATTAATCTGACTTTGGGTAGTTAGAAAAAGGGCTTAATTGCCAAAATCTCACACTATCCCTTTAAGATCAGTAACAACTTATATTTGTAACAAACAGACCGGGCCATGAGCCACCTCATCATCTTTCTACAGCCCAGTGGTGTGAATGAGAGCCAGGAGAGTAGAGCCACCTCATCATCTCTCTACAGCTCAGTGGTGTCAATGAGAGCCAGGAGAGTAGAGCCACCTCATCTCTCTACAGCCCAGTGGTGCTCATCAGTTATATTTCATATGGTGTCAACATAATGAGATTTTCATGCATTTTGAAGTAGAATGTTTTTTGTTTTAAGTCACCAGAAGTCACCTTCTCAGTCATTACATACAAATAAAAAAATCCTGTAAATTTGCTGCCACTGTTGAAAAACAATAATCCTAGGTGACACTGTCTCGCTCTCCCTCTCTCTTTTTCCCCCGCTCTCCCTCTCTCTTTTTCCCCTCTCTCTCTCTTTTTCCCCCTCTCTCTCTGCCTCTGCCTCCACCCCTCTCTGCCTCCGCCTCCACCCCTCTCTGCCTCCGCCTCCACCCCTCTCTGCCTCCGCCTCCACCCCTCTCTGCCTCCGCCTCCACCCCGCTCTGCTCCGCCTCCACCCTTCGCTGCCTCCGCCTCCACCCTCTCGCCTCCACCCCCTCCCCGCTCCTCCACCCGCCTCCACCCTCTCGCCTCTCCGCCTCCACCCTTCGCTCCCTCCGCCTCCACCCTTCGCCTCCGCCTCCACCCCTCTCGCTCCGCCTCCACCCTTCGCTCCGCCTCCACCCTTCGCTCCGCCTCCACCCTTCGCTCCGCCTCCACCCTTCGCTCCGCCTCCACCCTTCGCTCTCTCTCCTTCTCCCTTTCCTTGCCAGCACTGAATAGTTTTGTGAGAGTCTGGGAGCAGAGAGAGAGAGAGAGAGACAGTCGAGTCAGACTCCCTTTTTGTCTGTTTCTCTCTTTCCTCTCTTCCTCTTTCTCTCTTGCCCACTCTCTCATACCCCTCTCTTTCTCCCTCACTCTCTCTCGCTCTCTTTTCCTCTGCCAGCTCTGCTCAGTTAATCCATCTCCATTTATGAGAGAGACATAAAGGAGAAACTCTAAACTAACAAAATAGAACCGCTCCATTTTTTTTTTAGTGGTTAAAAGGCAACGTGAGGAGACAAGGACAATAGGTCTACATAGTGAAATGTCACCAGCAGGCTAATGCACAACAGATATAAGCCAACGTCTTTGGGTTTGGAGGGTCTTGAGAAGGTGCCCCCTGGCGGCCTCCCAAACGTAACCCTATCCCCTATAGAGTGCACTACATCTGACCAGAACCAATAGGGTGCCATTTGGGTCACAAATC
Organism: Oncorhynchus nerka; assembly: GCF_034236695.1. Lineage (NCBI taxonomy): Eukaryota > Metazoa > Chordata > Actinopteri > Salmoniformes > Salmonidae > Oncorhynchus > Oncorhynchus nerka. The sequence goes on along the minus strand of NC_088418.1, from coordinate 5,495,651 downwards.
CACCACATGACCTCATGCACCCTCCCCTCCCTCACTATCCACATGCAACAGGTGTCACGCGTGTTAGGCTAAACTTGACTGCAGATCCACTGAGCCTTGCAGTACACCTGGTCTGCAGATGACTTAACAAAGAGAAACTACACAAAGAACTAAACAAGTTTAGTGACTGATGAGGAGGAGGGCAAACCATCCAAAGCACTGTGACTTAGTCAGCTACATAGGAGACCATCGTGACTAAGTCAGTGACTTAGTCAGCTACAGAAGAGACCATTGTGACTCAGTAAGTGACTTAGTCAGCTACAGAAGAGACCATTGTGACTCAGTAAGTGACTTAGTCAGCTATATAAGAGAGCATTGTGACTCAGTAAGTGACTTAGTCAGCTACATAGGAGACCATCGTGACTAAGTCAGTGACTTAGTCAGCTACATAAGAGACCATTGTGACTCAGTAAGTGACTTAGTCAGCTACAGAAGAGACGACATGACTCAGTCAGTGACTAAGTCAGCTACATAAGAGACCAAATGGAACACACCTCCCTATAGCCCTCAAAAATCAGCTCTGGACGTTGAAGTCAGATGCACAGTGTTTCCCCATTCTTCCCCTCTAAATCTGGGACGGATGTAGACCTGGGACACCAGGTGGGTGCAATTAATTATCAGGGAGAACAGAAAACTAGCAGACTACGGACTTCGTCGGGTCAGAGGTGAATACCCCTACCCTATACGGTTAAAAGCAGTGGCGTTTGGAATTACAGCCCATGACTGAATCTGACTCATATCTGCACTTCAGAAACATTCAAATCACAACACATTGCGAGTTAAGGACGCAACATGCAGAAATCGCTCCTCCATTTCCTGGTTGCTAAAATTGTAATAACGAAACATAAGAACAGAAAGCATAGAAATAGCGCACATAGAATAGATCAACCGCTTCTCAGACGTGCTTTCAATGAGCATGACAGATCTATACCACATATTTCTATGTGAATTTGGTCTGGTCACAATTATTATTATTTTTTTAACATATTGCAGCTTTAAAGCAGACAGGTCCAAACTAAATTCTTCCTCTTCTTCAAAATGTTAAGACTACAAGGAGCTTCAGTCTCAAAACAGACTCAGTCAAATCAAAACGACGGGAAACTGAGATACGGAGAGATGACAGAGCACATAAACACAAGGTATTGGGAGAAGGGTTGTTTTACCTGAAGTACTCACTGCTGTAGAGTAAGGGTTCAGGGTACTGGGAGAGGGAGAAGGGTTGTTTTACCTGAAGTACTCACTGCTGTAGAGTAAGGGTTCAGGGTACTGGTGTTCTCAGCCCAGCATCCACATCCATGATGAGCAGCCTAGGGAGGGAGGGAGAGAGAGAGAGGGGGAGGGAGGGAGGAGGAGAGAGAGAGGGGGAGGGAGGGAGAGAGAGAGAGGGGGGAGAGGGAGAGAGAGAGAGAGAGAGAGAGAGAGAGACAGAGAGACAGAGAGACAGAGAGACAGAGAGAGAGAGAGAGAGAGAGGGGGGAGAGAGGGATAGAGAGAGAAGGAGGAAGGGATAGAGAGAGAGGGAGGAAGGGAGGGAGGAAGGGAGGGAGGAAGGGAGGGAGGCAGGGAGGGAGGGAGAAAGTATTACTACTGCTCTGTCTCAGCAAGTAGATTAAATGTTTAATTTATTAAATTATGGAAATAAGTAGTGGACAAGTGGCAACAAATCACCCAATACTGTCCCACCCTGCCTGGGACCCAGAGGACATGGTTACTGTCCCACCCTGCCTGGGGACCAGAGAACATGGTTACTGTACCTGTCCCACCCTGCCTGGGACCCAGAGGACATGGTTACTGTCCCACCCTGCCTGGGACCCAGAGGACATGGTTACTGTCCCACCCTGCCTGGGACCCAGAGGACATGGTTACTGTCCCACCCTGCCTGGGACCCAGAGGACATGGTTACTGTCCCACCCTGCCTGGGACCCAGAGGACATGGTTACTGTCCCACCCTGCCTGGGACCCAGAGGACATGGTTACTGTCCCACCCTGCCTGGGACCCAGAGGACATGGTTACTGTCCCACCCTGCATGGGACCCAGAGGACATGGTTACTGTCCCACCCTGCATGGGACCCAGAGGACATGGTTACTGTCCCACCCTGCCTGGGACCCAGAGGACATGGTTACTGTCCCACCCTGCCTGGGGACCAGAGAACATGGTTACTGTACCTGTCCCACTCTGCCTGGGACCCAGAGGACATGGTTACTGTACCTGTCCCACCCTGCCTGGGACCTAGAGGACATGGTTACTGTACCTGTCCCACCCTGCCTGGGACCCAGAGGACATGGTTACTGTCCCACCCTGCCTGGGACCCAGAGGACATGGTTCCTGTCCCACCCTGCCTGGGACCCAGAGGACATGGTTCCTGTACCTGTCCCACCCTGCCTGGGGACCAGAGGACATGGTTACTGTACCTGTCCCACCCAGCCTGGGGACCAGAGGACCTGGTTACTGTACCTGTCCCACCCAGAGGACCTGGTTACTGTCCCTGTCCCACCCAAAGAACATGGTTACTGTCCCTGTCCCACCCAAAGGACATGGTTACTGTCCCTGTCCCACCAAGAGGACATGGTTACTTACCCTGTCCCACCCAGAGGACATGGTTACTTACCCTGTCCCACCCAGAGGACATGGTTACTTACCCTGTCCCACCCAGAGGACATGGTTACTTACCCTGTCCCACCAAGAGGACATGGTTACTTACCCTGTCCCACCCAGAGGACATGGTTACTGTACCTGTCCCACCCACCCAGAGGACATGGTTACTGTACCTGTCCCACCCACCCAGAGGACATGGTTACTGTCCCTGTCCCACCCAGAGGACATGGTTACTGTCCCTGTCCCACCCAGAGGACATGGTTACTGTCCCTGTCCCAACCAGAGGACATGGTTACTGTCCCTGTCCCACCCAGAGGACATGGTTACTGTCCCTGTCCCACCCAGAGGACATGGTTACTGTCCCTGTCCCACCCAGAGGACATGGTTACTGACCCTGTCCCACCCAGAGGACATGGTTACTGACCCTGTCCCACCCTGCCTGGGACCCAGAGGACATGGTTACTGTCCCTGTCCCACCCAGAGGACATGGTTACTGTCCCACCCTGCCTGGGACCCAGAGGACATGGTTACTCTCCCTGTCCCACCCACCCAGAGGACATGGTTACTGTACCTGTCCCACCCACCCAGAGGACATGGTTACTGTCCCTGTCCCACCCACCCAGAGGACATGGTTACTGTCCCTGTCCCATGGTCCCCCACCCAGAGGACATGGTTACTGTCCCTGTCCCACCCACCCAGAGGACATGGTTACTGTCCCTGTCCCACCCAGAGGACATGGTTACTGTCCCTGTCCCACCCAGAGGACATGGTTACTGTCCCTGTCCCACCCAGAGGACATGGTTACTGTCCCTGTCCCACCCAGAGGACATGGTTACTGTCCCTGTCCCACCCAGAGGACATGGTTACTGTCCCTGTCCCACCCAGAGGACATGGTTACTGTCCCTGTCCCACCCAGAGGAGATGGTTACTGTCCCACCCTGTCTGGGACCCAGAGAACATGATTACTGTCCCTGTCCCACCCAGAGGACATGGTTACTGTACCTGTCCCACCCTGCCTGGGTGTTTCATGGCTAAACCCCCACTGGACACTGCAGCTGCCACGTTCCCCTCTCTGTCCACTACGATCGCTCCCACCGTGTCCAGCAACCCTGATCCATTCTCCTAAAGGGAAAACAAGAGCGGGTGACTCAGAAAACATTCATTCACCGACTCCAAGAAGAAAACAAGGTCCATAAAAAGGTGAATATTAACTCCCACCAGAGGTCCACTTTAAAAGGTGAATATTAACTCCCACCAGAGGTCCACTTTAAAAGGTGAATATTAACTCCCACCAGAGGTCCACTTTAAAAGGTGAATATTAACTCCCACCAGAGGTCCACTTTAAAGGTGAATATTAACTCCCACCAGAGGTCCACTTTAAAAGGTGAATATTAACTCCCACCAGAGGTCCACTTTAAAAGGTGAATATTAACTCCCACCAGAGGTCCACTTTAAAAGGTGAATATTAACTCCCACCAGAGGTCCACTTTAAAAGGTGAATATTAACTCCCACCAGAGGTCCACTTTAAAAGGTGAATATTAACTCCCACCAGAGGTCCACTTTAAAAGGTGAATATTAACTCCCACCAGAGGTCCATAAAAAGGTGAATATTAACTCCCACCAGAGGTCCACTTTAAAAGGTGAATATTAACTCCCACCAGAGGTCCACTTTAAAAGGTGAATATTAACTCCCAAGAGGTCCACTTTAAAAAGGTGAAACTCCCACCAGAGGTCCACTTTAAAAGGTGAATATTAACTCCCACCAGAGGTCCACTTTAAAAGGTGAATATTAACTCCCACCAGAGGTCCACTTTAAAAGGTGAATATTAACTCCCACCAGAGGTCCACTTTAAAAGGTGAATATTAACTCCCACCAGAGGTCCACTTTAAAAGGTGAATATTAACTCCCACCAGAGGTCCACTTTAAAAGGTGAATATTAACTCCCACCAGAGGTCCACTTTAAAAGGTGAATATTAACTCCCACCAGAGGTCCACTTTAAAAGGTGAATATTAACTCCCACCAGAGGTCCACTTTAAAAGGTGAATATTAACTCCCACCAGAGGTCCACTTTAAAAGGTGAATATTAACTCCCACCAGAGGTCCACTTTAAAAGGTGAATATTAACTCCCACCAGAGGTCCACTTTAAATTAGTCTCCCGTTGAATTCAAGGGCTAAGTTCAAAATCCAATCAAGCAGATGTTAGGATTCACCTTTAAAATGATCAGAATCATCAATCAAATTAAATCAATATCATTGAGTAGACATAACGTACAGTGGTTCTATCCAACAGTAGGTCTCTTAAGCATGGTGGTGAATATACAGTGGCTGCCAATACCCCTCACTCCATAAAACATGAAGTGTGAACGCTATGGCCAAGGCAAACTCAATCGATCATGCTTAGCTCAAAGAATTCTAGACGTTCTAAACATAGGAATGAGCATATTTTGCTCAGACATCTTTCCTTGATCACCAGACATGGGAATATTCCGTTGAAATGGACCCAGGTTCAACATTAATACGATCAGGAAATCATTTATCCTTCTCTCCTCTCAAATTTTTCAACTGTTCATTCTCTGTTGTTCTTCTGAACCGTTTTGTTTTCCTTCACTGATTGGGGTTTTCTTTGGAAGGGGCTTGTTGGTGAATTGGAGGGGAGGGAAACGCCGGTGGATGGCATGATGAATCGTTCTTCCACAGACTCTCTCTCTCTCTCTCCCCGTGTCTGTCTGTCTGTCTGTGTGTGAGAACCTGTGTTTAAAGATTCAGACTCAAGCCTTTGCAAAACAAACCCTGTACAGAAACACATTGTATTAAACCAACGGTCTCCAGGGACTCCTGGCCAACAGTCTCCAGGGACTCCTGGCCAACAGTCTCCAGGGACTCCTCACTAACAGTCTCCAGGGACTCCTCACTAACAGTCTCCAGGGACTCCTCACTAACAGTCTCCAGGGACTCCTCACTAACAGTCTCCAGGGACTCCTCACTAACAGTCTCCAGGGACTCCTCACTAACAGTCTCCAGGGACTCCTCACTAACAGTCTCCAGGGACTCCTCACCTCACTCCAGGGACTCCTCACTAAGTCTCCAGGGAGTCTCCTCACTAACAGTCTCCAGGGACTCCTCACTAACAGTCTCCAGGGACTCTCACTAACAGTCTCCAGGGAACTAACAGTCTCCAGGGACTCAGTCTCAGGGACTCCTCAACAGTCTCCAGGGACTCCTCACTAACAGTCTCCAGGGACTCCTCACTAACAGTCTCCAGGGACTCCTCACTAACAGTCTCCAGGGACTCCTCACTAACAGTCTCCAGGGACTCCTCACTAACAGTCTCCAGGGACTCCTCACTCCTCAACAGTCTCCAGGGACTCCTCACTCACTAAACAGTCTCCAGGGACTCCTCACTAACAGTCTCCAGGGACTCCTCAGCCAACAGGGACTACACAGTCTAACAGTCTCCAGGGACTCCTCACTAACAGTCTCCAGGGACTCCTCACTAACAGTCTCCAGGGACTCCTCACGGTTGACAACAGTCTCCCAGGGACTCCTCACTAACAACAGTCTCCAGGGACTCCTCACACAACAGTCTCCAGGGACTCCTCACTAACAGTCTCCAGGGACTCCTCACTCATAACAGTCTCCAGGGACTCCCTCACTAACAGTCTCCAGGGACTCCTCACTACAAGACAGTGCCTCCAGGGACTCCAGGCTCTCAGGCCCTACACCCAAACAGTCTCCATCCACCTCTGGGACTCCTCACTGAGGAAACAGTCTCCAGGGACTCCTGGTGGAACAACAGTCTCCACCCAGGGACCTCACTTTAAGGAATACCAGTAATCCTTCTCCAGGGACTCCTCACTAACAGTCTCCAGGGACTCCTCACTAACAGTCTCCAGGGACTCTCAGGGACTCCTCACTAACAGCCTCCGGGGACTCCTCACTAACAGCCTCCGGGGACTCCTCACTAACAGCCTCCGGGGACTCCTCACTAACAGCCTCCGGGGACTCCTCACTAACAGCCTCCGGGGACTCCTCACTAACAGCCTCCGGGGACTCTCACCAGGGACTCCTCACTAACACAGTCTCCAGGGACTCCTCACTAACAGCCTCCAGGGACTCCTCACTAACAGCCTCCGGGCCTCACTAACAGCCTCCCGGGACTCTCACTAACAGGGACTCCTCACTAACGGGGCCAACGGGGACTCCTCACTAACAGCCAACGGGGACTCCTCACTAACAGCCAGATAGATTAGGTTAGGGGAGGGTTTGGCCCAGCGTCGTCCGGGTTAGGGAGGGTTTGGCCCAGCGTCGTCCGGGTTAGGGGAGGGGAGCGTCGTCCGGGTTAGGGAGGGTTTGGCCCAGCGTCGCCGGGTTAGGGGAGGGTTTGGCCCAGCGTCGTCCGGGTTAGGGAGGTTTGGCCCGGGTTAGGGGAGCGCGCCCGGGTTAGGGAGGGTTTGGCCCAGCGTCGCCCGGGTTAGGGAGGGTTTGGCCCAGCGTCGTCCCAGCGTCGCCCGGGTTAGGGAGGTTTGGCCCAGCGTCGTCCAGCGTCGTCCGGGTTAGGGGAGGGTTTGGCCCAGCGTCGTCCGGGTTAGGGGAGGGTTTGGCCCAGCGTCGTCCGGGTTAGGGAGGTTTGGGTCCGGGTTAGGGGGGTTTGGCCCAGCGTCGTCCGGGTTAGGGAGGGTTTGGCCCAGCGTCGCCCAGCGTCGTCCGGGGGAGGGTTTTGGCCCAGCGTCGTCCGGGTTAGCGGGAGGGGTTTGGCCCAGCGTCGTTAGGGGGTTAGGCCGTCCGGGTTAGGGAGGGTTTCTTGTCCCATAGGGGGAGGGTTTGTCCTAGCAACTCCTGTGGCAGCGGCCAGGCGCAGTGTCCCACTAGCAACTCCTGGCCACAGTCGCTGACACGGTCGCAAGGTGTACTGTGTTTTCTCCGGTGCAGCTGGCTTCCGGGTTAAGCAGGCATTGTGTCAAGAAGCAGTGCGGCTTGGCTGGGTTGTGTTTCGGAGGACTCACGGCTCCCGACCTTCGCCTCTCCCGAGTCCGCACAGGAGTTGCAGCGATAGGACAAGACTAACTACCAATTGGATACCACTAAATTGGGGAGAAAAAGGGGTACAAATAATTAATTAAGTTCCCGCAGCAATATTCCAACATCTAGTGGAAAGCCTTCCCAGAACAGTGGAGGCTGTTATAACAGCAAAGGGTGGGACCAACTCCATTTTTAATGCCCATGATTTTGGAATGAGAAGTTCGACGAGCAGGTGTCCACATCAGAATATATGAGCAGAGCAAGGAGTGGAGCCCAATTTGACTGGAGCGTGGAGCGACATTCCCAAAGGCTGAAGAGACGATCTTCTCGCCCGCTCCAGTAGCGCTCACTTCACAGGCTCAGGGCGTGCCCGGCCCAGCATGCATTTGAAGTCTACTTGTGTGCTGCTTTAGCACAGATCCATGAGCAATGAGTGGGATCTGGTCCACATACACTACATGACCAAAAGTATGTCAAAATCTAATCAAGTAAGATATTATTAGTTATGTGCAATTCCATTTCTAAAAGTTCCACTCTTCTCTGTCCGTAATCCGCATGGTTTTCACATGTGGAACAGGTGTTTGTCTCAGATAATTTTTTTATTTTTTTAAATCAGAGAGAAATTCAAAAATGGGAACATTTTTATGGCTTGGCAAACACAGAGACATAATAACATAGCTGTATGAAAATCAGAACCAGACCAGCTGAAATCAACATTTTTTTATGAAATCAACACGGTTCTGAGTACAAACTCTACGCACTCACTCTCTCTCTCTCTCTCTTAAAAACACATTCTGACAGCTCATATTCACAGCACTAGATTCCTCAAATGGAAGCCGTTTTGAAGTGGTGTGCTATAAAGTTCAACAAGTTCATTTTTTTTTTAAGGATAGGATCGCAAAAATAACCTACAAAACGTATTTTTAAGTAAAAACTCAAAAAACGTAAAAATTGACTAAATTGACATTGTTTTAATACTGCTACAACAACGACAGTCTGGTCCAGCCACCAACTGATTGTCATCGTCTCACTAATGGTTGCTCAACTAGGCCTCAATCCTGCCATGGGAAAGCAGAGCACCATGACATATGAACTATCCAGTAGGTTTAGGCTACAACATTACGGAGGAGGAGCCAGGGGAGGAGCCTAGGAAAGCAAATCAAAACCCTTCTCAAACCTAGTCCTCTATGACACCTCCACGAGCCAACTGACACCTCCACGAGCCAACTGACACCTCCACGAGCCAACGGACACCTCCACGAGCCAACGGACACCTCCACGAGCCAACGGACACCTCCACGAGCCAACGGACACATCCACGAGCCAACGGACACCTCCACGAGCCAACTGACACCTCCACGAGCCAACTGACACCTCCACGAGCCAACTCCACGAGCCAACTGACACCTCCACGAGCCAACTGACACCTCCACGAGCCAACTGACACCTCCACGAGCCAACTGACATCAACACACCTAATACAGTTCTCTCTGTTCAATGAATTCTCTCTTCTTGGAATAGTTCAGTATTAACTTAATTCTGATGAATCATAATGTTAACTTGGTAAACAATAACATAGACCTAGTATGTGGGGAAAACTACAAGTGAACTGCCTCAAGCGCCATGTCAGTTGTAGATTGCTAGCTACCATGGGATGTGTCCAAAATGGAACCCAATTCCATTCCAGTCAAAGGTTTGGACACACCTACTTCATTCTCATTCTCTCAACCAGCTTCACGGGGAATGCTATTCCAACAGTCTTGAAGGAGTTATGCTGAGCACTTGTTGGCTGCTTTTCCTTCACTCCGCGGTCCATCCCAAACCATTTCAATTGGATTGAGGTCGGGTAATTGTGGAGGCCAAGTCATCTGATGCAGCACTCCATCACTCTCCTTCTTGGTCAAACAGCCCTGACACAGCCTGGAGGTGTGTTGGGTCATTTTCATGTTGATAAACAAATGATAGTCCCACTAAGCCCAAACCAGATGGGATGGTGTATCACTGCAGAATGCTGTGGAGGCCATGCTGGTTAAGTGTGCCTTGAATTCTAAATGAATCACTGACAGTGTCACCAGCCCCACACCATCACACCTCCTCCTCCATGCTTCACGGTGGGAACCACACATGTAGAGATCATCCGTTCACCTACTCTGCGTCTCACAAAGACACAGCGGTTGGAAACAAAAATCTCAAATTTAGACTAATCAAACCAAAGGACAGATTTCCACTGGTCTAATGTCCATTGCTTGTGTTTCATGGCCCAAGCAAGTCTCCTCTTCTTATTGGTGTCCTTTAGTAGTGGTTTCATTGCAGCAATTCGACCATGAAGGCCTGAATCACACAGTCTCCTCTGAACAGATGATGTTGAGATGTGTCTTTAGTTGAACTCTGTGAAGCATTTATTTGGGCTGCAGTTTCTGAGGCTGGTAACGCTAATGAACTCATCCTCTTATCCTCTTCCTTTCCTGTGGCGGTCCTCATGAGAGCCAGTTTCATCAAAGCGCTTGAGGGTTTTTGTGATAGCACTTGAAGAAACTTTCAAAGTTCATGACATTTTCCGGATTGACTGACCTTCATTTCTTAAAGTAATGATGGACTGTTGGTCCTCTTTGCTTATTTGAGCTGTTCTTGCCATAATATGGACTTGGTCTTTTACCAAATAGGGATATCTTCTGTATACCACCCCTACCTTGTCACAACACAACTGATTGGCTCAAACACATTAAGAAAAGAAAGTCCACAAATTATCAAGGCACACCTGTTATTTGAAATGCATTCCAGGTGACTACCTCATGAAGCTGGTTGAGAGAATGCCAAGAATGTGCAAAGCTGTCATCAAGGCAAGAATAAAAAACATAACATATCCAATTTGTTTAACACTGTTTTGGTTAATACATGATTCCATAGGTGTTATTTAATAGTTGTTGATGTCGTCACTATCTAAAATGTTGAAAAAAGTACAAATAAAGAAAAAGCCTTGAATGAGTAGGTGTGTCCAAACATTTGACTGGTACTAATTAATTAATTATATATATATATATATATATATTATTTTTTTTATTCTGTGTGTGTAATTATATATATATACAAACACAGAATAAAAATATAAACGCAACATGGTCAAATAAAAGATACGCACAATTTTTTTTTTTCTTAAATTTTGTGCAAAACTTTGTTTACATCGTTGGTGAACATTTCTCCTTTGCCAAGATAAACCATCCACCTGACAGACGTGGCACATCAAGAAGCTGATTTAAACAGCATGATCATTACACAGGTGCACCTTGTGCTTGGGACAATAAAAGGCCACACTAAAATGTGCAGTTTTGTCACACAACACAATGCCACAGATGTGTCAAGTTGAGGGAGCGTGCAATTGGCATACTGACTGCAGAAATATCCACCAGAGCTGTTGCCAGAGAATTTAACGTTCAATTCTCTACCAATTTGGAAAACAGGCCAACCCAGGACATCCACATCTGGCTTCTTCACAAGCGGGATCTTCTGAGGGGGGGGGGTGCTGAGAAGTATTTCTGTCTATAATAAAGCCCTTTGGCGGGTAAAAAACTCATTCTGATTGGCTTGGCCTGGCCTGGCCGGCTCCCAAGTGGGTGGGCCTATGTGAAATCCATCAATTAGGGCTTAATTAAAGGGCCTTATTTAAATTGACGGATTTCCTTTATTAACTGTAACTTCGGGTAAAATATTTGAAATTGTTGCATGTTGCTTTTCTCTTTTTTGTTCAGTTTAGCAGGAAGAGTGTGTGTGTGTGTGTGCGCTCGCGTGTGTTTAGCAGTCTTATGGCTTGGGGGTAGAAGCTGTTCAGGGTCCTGTTGGTTCCAGACATGGTGTATTGGTACCGCTTGCCGTGCGGTAGCAGAGAAAAGTCTTTGACCATTTCAGAAGCCACCTGGTGTTGCTGGAGTCTTTTTAGGGCCTTCCTCTGACACCGCCTGGTATTTTTTATTTATTTCACCTTTATTTAACCAGGTAGGCTAGTTGAGAACAGGTTCTCATTTGCAACTGCGACCTGTATAGAGGTCCAGGATGTCAGGAAGCTTGGCCCCAGTGATGTACTACCCTCTGTAGTGCCTTGCGGTCAGATGCCAAGCAGTTGCCATACCAGAAGGCGATGTAGTCAGTCAAGATGCTCTCGATGGTGCAGCTGTAGAACTTTGAGGATCTGAGGCCCAAATCTTTTCAGCCTGCTGAGGGGGAAGAGGCGTTGTCGTGCCCTATTCACATTGGTTAATTCCTTAGCGATGTGGAAACCGAGAAACTTGAAGCTGTTCACCTGCTCCACTACAGCCCCATCGATGTGGACATGCCTAGCCCTCCATTTCCTGTAGTCCACGATCAACTCCGTCTTGTTCACGTTGAAGGAGAGGTTGTTGTCCTGGCACCACAATGCCAGTCCTCTGACCTCCTCCCTATAGGCTGTCTCATCGTTGTCTGTGATCAGGCCCCTACCCCTGTTGTGTCATCAGCTAACTTAATGATGGTGTTGAAGTCGTGGGTGAACAAGGAGTACAGGAGGGGACTGAGCACACACCCCTGGGGAGCTCCAATGTTTAAGGTCAGTGTTGCGTTAGTGTTGCTACCTACCCTCACCACCTGGGGGGGGGCCCGTCAAGAAGTCCAGAATCCAGTTGCAGAGGGAGGTGTTTAGTCCTTAGCTTATTGACGAGCTTAAGTGTAATTAATAACGCTGAGCTGTAGTCAATGAAAAGCATTGTCACATAGGTGTTCCTCTTGTCCAGATGGGAGAGTGAAGTGTGGAGTGTAATAGAGATTGCATCATCTGTGGATCTGTTGGGGAGGTATGTGAATTGGAGTGGGGTCTAGGGTTTCTGGGACGATGGTGTTGACGTGAGCCATGACCAGCCTTTTCAAATACATTTCATGGCTACAGATGTGAGTGCAACGGGGCGATAGTCACTTAGGCAGGTTACCTTTGTGTTCTTGGTCTGCTTGAAGCATGTTGGTATTACAGACTCAATCAGGGACATGTTGAAAATTACCTTGGGAGCTCTCGAGCACGGGGACAGAGTGTCAGAGGAGCACGGAGACACAGTGGCACTATTAAGAGAGAAAGCTACTTCACAGTGTTTATGTGACCACAGCTACTACTGCCCATCTGCATGGCCTCTCCCTCGTTGTGTGTCTGAGAACGCGACGGTCAGCGAAAGGGACGGTCATTTTAAACACCTTCTACGTTTGGTTGTCTCATTGCAAGAATTCAGTGTGTGTGTGAGTGTGTGTGTAACTATGAGTGTGTGATGTATGTGTGAGTAATTGAGGACTCCACACCCTCATATCTCCAGGTCATCATTATACTGTGGGTTCCCTCCCATCGTCATCTGGCGGACTACAGATTACAGGACTGAGTGTGTGTGTGTGTGTGTGTGTGTGTGTGTGTCAGATTACAGGACTGTGTGTGTGTGTGTATATGTGGTTTCCTCAACATAGTCATCTGGCAGACATCAGATTACAGGACTGTGTGTGTGTGTGTGTGTGTGTGTGTGTGTGTGTGTATAGTTTCCTCAACATAGTCATCTGGTAGACATCAGATTACAGGACTGTGTGTGTGTGTGTGTGTGTGTGTGTGTGTGTGTGACATTGTGTATAGTTTTCAGGTCATCTGACATCAGATTACAGGACTGTGTGTGTGTGTGTGTGTGTGGTTTCCTCAACATAGTCATCTGGCAGCACCTTGGATTACAGGAGGACATTGGATTTAGGACTGAATGTGTAGAGTGGAGGACACCACTGTGGGGGTAAATGTGTAGAGTGGAGGACATCACTGTGGGGGTAAATGTGTAGAGTGGAGGACATCACTGTGGGGGTAAATGTGTAGAGTGGAGGACATCACTGTGGGGGTAAATGTGTAGAGTGGAGAACATCACTGTGGGGGTAAATGTGTAGAGTGGAGAACATCTCTGTGGGGGTAAATGTGTAGAGTGGAGAACATCTCTGTGGGGGTAAATGTTTCTTTAATCAAACAGTCAGCATCTCTCTGAACACACCTCACTAATTACTTACTGCATTTAAAAATATATATTTTTAGTCGTGCCTGAACCAGTTTACAGTGATATTATGGTACAAGTGAAACACTAAGGACTGGTTTCCTGGACACAGATTAAGACTGGACTAAAATAACTCCATTGAAAGTGCTCGTGACTGTATCTGTGTCCGGGGAAATCCGACCCGAGATGCTCCCCACGTCATCTTGTCTTGAGACTCTGACCAGGTGCTGAAGTGAGGTGTAGGAGGGAGCTACTCACGGTTTCACTTGCTTGTCGTCTCTTCTTACTGTGATGATTAAACCCTGTATCCACCTTCTCTGCCAGCTCCATCTTGTGCTTGTTCCTCTTGTAGGCCGATAGACTGAACTCTAGACAACACAGAACACATAGCTCATATACTATAGAGGGAAGGCAACACAGAGCACATAGCTCATATACTGTAGAGGGAAGGCAACACAGAGCACATAGCTCATATACTGTAGAGGGAAGGCAACACAGAGCACATAGCTCATATACTGTAGAGGGAAGGCAACACAGAGCACATAGCTCATATACTGTAGAGGGAAGGCAACACAGAGCACATAGCTCATATACTGTAGAGGGAAGGCAACACAGAGCACATAGCTCATATACTGCAGAGGGAAGGCAACACAGAGCACATAGCTCATATACTATAGAGGGGAAGGCAACACAGAGCACATAGCTCATATACTGTAGAGGGAAGGCAACACAGAGCACATAGCTCATATACTGTAGAGGGAAGGCAACACAGAGCACATAGCTCATATACTGTAGAGGGAAGGCAACACAGAGCACATAGCTCATATACTGTAGAGGGAAGGCAACACAGAGCACATAGCTCATATACTGTAGAGGGAAGGCAACACAGAGCACATAGCTCATATACTGTAGAGGGAAGGCAACACATAGCTCATATACTGTAGAGGGAAGGCAACACATAGCTCATATACTGTAGAGGGAAGGCAACACAGAGCACATAGCTCATATACTGTAGAGGGAAGGCAACACAGAGCACATAGCTCATATACTGTAGAGGGAAGGCAACACAGAGCACATAGCTCATATACTGTAGAGGGAAGGCAACACATAGCTCATATACTGTAGAGGGAAGGCAACACAGAGCACATAGCTCATATACTGTAGAGGGAAGGCAACACAGAGCACATAGCTCATATACTGTAGAGGGAAGGCAACACAGAGCACATAGCTCATATACTGTAGAGGGAAGGCAACACAGAGCACATAGCTCATATACTGCAGAGGGAAGGCAACACAGAGCACATAGCTCATATACTATAGAGGGAAGGCAACACAGAGCACATAGCTCATATACTGTAGAGGGAAGGCAACACAGAGCACATAGCTCATATACTGTAGAGGGAAGGCAACACAGAGCACATAGCTCATATACTGTAGAGGGAAGGCAACACAGAGCACATAGCTCATATACTGTAGAGGGAAGGGAACACATAGCTCATATACTGTAGAGGGAAGGCAACACAGAGCACATAGCTCATATACTGTAGAGGGAAGGCAACACAGAGCACATAGCTCATATACTGTAGAGAGAAGGGAACACATAGCTCATATACTGTAGAGCAGGGGTGTCAAAGTCAAATGGACGGAGGGCCAAATAAAAAAATCAGCTACAAGACGAGGGCCGGACTGTTCGAATGTTCATTGAACATTTTTTAAATGACGCATATAGTCTAGTGAACCTAATTGAACCTACTGAAAACCTAACAAATATATTACAATATGATCAGATAAATAAAGCAATATTTTCTTATGGCTCTGTCAGTAATCTTTAATTTTCAACAGACACAAAAGACAAATTTCCTTTATATAAATATCCCCATAACATGAACATTAAATGAAAGAAACCGGTATTCAAGGCACCATCAGTAGACTATATTTTCTATTTTAGCAAAAGTGGGCTAAATTTACTTCAAAGAAAAAACAATAATAGCAATTTTCTATCATCCACTCAACTGAAATATTTTTAAAATATAATTGGATTGAAATACAAAAAAATAAAGTGCAAAAATCTATTAATCAAAAACAACACTTTGTTTAAGGAGAAGTAACATGCAGTGAAAACAAATATTAAATTTTAACTTTTAAACTTGAACTGAGTAAAACTCTAAATATGTGATTGCACAGTAATGTTCACTTGTTTGAGGTTGAGGGTGATACTTGGTGGTGTCCCATCTTTCCACAAGTTCATCAATGTTCGGGGTAAGGCTCTGAGCTGAAGAAATCCTCAGAATTGAGTGGAGGTGTTCAGCAGTAAGTCGACTTCTGTGTGATGTTTTGTTCAGGTTCATCAAAGAAAACAGTTGTTCACACAGGTATGTGCTGCCAAACATAGACAACGTTTGAGCAGCCTGGATGCGCAGCTGGGGCATTGTGCCGGGAGGAAACGGGCGAACTCCGCAGCACCCACTGCCGCATATTTTGCCCTCAGTGCATCATTGCATTGGAGGTCAATCAACTCCATTTGGAGGTTTGGTGGTGAGCTTTCCACGTCAACAGCAAATGGGTTACCGAGCAGTTCCAACCTGCTTTTTTGTGCTTCAAAGTCAGCAAATCGCGTCGAAAGTCAGCGGCAAGCATACCTATTTTATCAGCCAACTGTGTGCTCGGGAACGCACTGGTAGAGAGCTTCTCTTTCATGGTCTGGCAGCTGGGAAAGTGGCTCAAATTTTCTTTCCGCATCTCGTCTCCCACAGAGTCAGTTTGGTTTTAAATGCCTTCACTGTACTGTACATATCAGAGATGACACGATCCCGACCCTGCAGCTGCAAGTTTATTGCATTCAGATGACTCGTAATGTCACACAGAAAAGCCATTTCACACAGAAACATTTCGTCTCGGAGTTGTGTTGTGTCTTTCCCTTTGCTGTCCAAGAACAGACAAATCTCCTCACGGCTCGAAACATCTTTGAAGCACCTTTCCCTGGCTTAGCCATCGCACCTCTGTGTGATAAGGCAAATCACCATGCTCCGTTTCTAACTCCGTCAGAAATGCCTTGAACTGGCGGTGATTCAAACCTTTGGCTCTGATAAAGTTAACTGTGCGCGTGATGATGCTCATTACATGCTCCATTTTCAAGGCTTTACCGCACAACGCTTCCTGGTGTATGATACAATGATAAGCTGTCAGCTCACCTGTCGCGTTTTCCTCTTGCATCTTTTCCGTATCTTCGCCACCAGTCCGCTCCTGTGTCCACACATCGCAGGTGCTCCGTCGGTTGTCAAACCCACGAGTTTTTCCCAAGGCAGCTCCATCTCATTTACACATCTTGACACCTCTTCATACAAATCATGCCCGTAGTTGTGCCATGCATAGGACGTAAAGCCAAAAACTCCTCTGTCACGCTTAGGTTGGAGTCCACTCCGCGGATGAAAATTGACAACTGGGCAATGTCAGAAATGTCGGTGCTCTCATCCACAGCCAAGGAATATGCAATAAAATCTTTTCCCTTTTTCACAAGCTGCTCTTTTAGATTGATGGACAACTGGTCTACTCTCTCGGCAATGGTGTTTCTGCTCAGACTCACATTTAAAAAGAGTTGCCTTTTTCTGGGCAAACTTCGTCACAAACTTTAATCATGCAGTTTTTGATGAAATCCCCCTCCGTAAATGGCCGGGCTGATTTAGCGATCTCTTCTGCCAAAATAAAACTGGCCTTGACAGCAGCCTGGCCTTGTGATTTGGCTTTTTTGAACAGAGCCTGTCGAGATTTGAGGCCTCGTTTTAATTCCTCTGCCTTTTGTAGCCTTTGTTCCATGTCCATATTCTTGTTTTTGTCCGCGTGTTTCGTTTCATAATGTCGTCTCAGATTATACTCTTTCAGTACCGCCACACTTTCTCCACACAGAAGACACACAGGTTTTCCAGCTACCTTCGTGAACATATACTCCGACTCCCACCTTGTTTGAAACCCCCGGTTCTCAGTATCCACCTTCCGTTTTGCCATTTTTGATGGGTATCTGAAAGTTAATTTTACTGTGATGCTGACGACTGATGTGCCAATAAATATTGAAATGAAGCAGCCTACTGCTCGGTGCGTCACCTTTGCATTGTGGGAAATGTAGTATTGGTGCGTGTAAAAGATCTGCGGGCTGCCGGCTTGCTGCGGGCCGGTTCTAATAATAAATCAAGATCATCCCAGGGGCCGTAAAAAACCTTCTTGCGGGCCGGATGTGGCCCGCGGGCCTTGACTCTGACATATGTGCTGTAGAGGGAAGGGAACACATAGCTCATATACTGTAGAGGGAAGGCAAAACAGAGCACATAGCTCATATACTGTAGAGGGAAGGCAACACAGAGCACATACAGTGCCTTGCGAAAGTATTCGGCCCCCTTGAACTTTGCGACCTTTTGCCACATTTCAGGCTTCAAACATAAAGATATAAAACTGTATTTTTTTGTGAAGAATAAACAACAAGAACAGGTGAACAGCCTTGGAGGACAGGTGAGCAGCCATGGAGGACAGGTGAACAGCCATGGAGGACAGGTGAGCA
>NC_088418.1:5437417-5472417 GCF_034236695.1 Oncorhynchus nerka | reverse complement strand
AGGCTGGTCACTAACACGCGGCCAGGCTGGTCACTAACACGCGGCCAGGCTGGTCACTAACACGCGGCCAGGCTGGTCACTAACACGCGGCCAGGCTGGTCACTAACACGCGCCAGGCTGGTCACTAACACGCGGCCAGGCTGGTCACTAACACGCCGCCAGGCTGGTCACTAACACGCGGCCAGGCTGGTCACTACCACGCGGCCAGGCTGGTCACTACCACGCGGCCAGGCTGGTCACTACCACGCGGCCAGGCTGGTCACTACCACGCGGCCAGGCTGGTCACTACCACGCGGCCAGGCTGGTCACTACCACGCGGCCAGGCTGGTCACTACCACGCGGTCAGGCTGGTCACTACCACGCGGTCAGGCTGGTCACTACCACGCGGCCAGGCTGGTCACTACCACGCGGCCAGGCTGGTCACTAACACGCGGCCAGGCTGGTCACTAACACGCGGCCAGGCTGGTCACTACCACGCGGCCAGGCTGGTCACTACCACGCGGCCAGGCTGGTCACTACCACGCGGCCAGGCTGGTCACTACCACGCGGCCAGGCTGGTCACTACCACGCGGCCAGGCTGGTCACTACCACGCGGCCAGGCTGGTCACTACCACGCGGCCAGGCTGGTCACTACCAGGCTGGTCCCTACCACGCGGCCAGGCTGGTCCCTACCACGCGGCCAGGCTGGTCCCTACCACGCGGCCAGGCTGGTCACTACCACGCGGCCAGGCTGGTCACTACCACGCGGCCAGGCTGGTCACTACCACGCGGCCAGGCTGGTCACTACCACACTGCCAGGCTGGTCACTACCACACGGCCAGGCTGGTCATTAACACACGGTCAGGTTCACTCAAAAAGTTAGGAAAACAATGTTGATTTACTCTCATTTACATGGTCACTCATAGGTCAGGATTTGGAGCTAGAAAACATGATTGACTGATTGACGGAGATACTCACTGGTAGCCATCTTCTCTGAGGGACAAGGAGGTATCCCATGGTTCACAGCCCAGTCATGTGCTCCTCGACCCACTAGAAAGCTTAAGAGATAAAAAGGACAATAAGCGATGCTTTCAGTGGAGGAAATTCAACACAGTTAATATAAAAATAATATAATAACACATTAGTCATCACAGAGATCAACACAGTTAAATCACACCTCTAGCTCCCTGTTTCCTCAGTCATCACAGAGATCAACACAGTTAAATCACACCTCTAGCTCCCCGTTTCCTCAGTCATCACAGAGATCAACACAGTTAAATCACACCTCTAGCTCCCTGTTTCCTCAGTCATCACAGAGATCAACACAGTTAAATCACACCTCTAGCTCCCTGTTTCCTCAGTCATCACAGAGATCAACACAGTTAAATCACACCTCTAGCTCCCTGTTTCCTCAGTCATCACAGAGATCACACAGTTAAATCACACCTCTAGCTCTCTGTTTCCTCAGTCATCACAGAGATCACACAGTTAAATCACACCTCTAGCTCCCTGTTTCCTCAGTCATCACAGAGATCAACACAGTTAAATCACACCTCTAGCTCTCTGTTTCCTCAGTCATCACAGAGATCAACACAGTTAAATCACACCTCTAGCTCTCTGTTTCCTCAGTCATCACAGAGATCACACAGTTAAATCACACCTCTAGCTCTCTGTTTCCTCAGTCATCACAGAGATCACACAGTTAAATCACACCTCTAGCTCCCTGTTTCCTCAGTCATCACAGAGATCAACACAGTTAAATCACACCTCTAGCTCCCTGTTTCCTCAGTCATTACAGAGATCACACAGTTAAATCACACCTCTAGCTCTCTGTTTCCTCAGTCATCACAGAGATCAACACAGTTAAATCACACCTCTAGCTCTCTGTTTCCTCAGTCATCACAGAGATCAACACAGTTAAATCACACCTCTAGCTCTCTGTTTCCTCAGTCATCACAGAGATCAACACAGTTAAATCACACCTCTAGCTCTCTGTTTCCTCAGTCATCACAGAGATCACACAGTTAAATCACACCTCTAGCTCTCTGTTTCCTCAGTCATCACAGAGATCAACACAGTTAAATCACACCTCTAGCTCTGTTTCCTCAGTCATCACAGAGATCACACAGTTAAATCACACCTCTAGCTCTCTGTTTCCTCAGTCATCACAGAGATCACACAGTTAAATCACACCTCTAGCTCCCTGTTTCCTCAGTCATCACAGAGATCAACACAGTTAAATCACACCTCTAGCTCCCTGTTTCCTCAGTCATCACAGAGATCAACACAGTTAAATCACACCTCTAGCTCTCTCGCCCCCAGTTGGATTAAATGTTTCCTCAGTCATCACAGAGATCACACAGTTAAATCACACCTCTAGCTCTCTCGCCCCCAGTTGGATTAAATGTTTCCTCAGTCATCACAGAGATCACACAGTTAAATCACACCTCTAGCTCTCTGTTTCCTCAGTCATCACAGAGATCACACAGTTAAATCACACCTCTAGCTCTCTGTTTCCTCAGTCATCACAGAGATCACACAGTTAAATCACACCTCTAGCTCTCTCGCTCCAGTTGGATTATATGTTTCCTCAGTCATTTCAGATATCCTTTTCCCCATTAATCCCTTGTGAGTTAGTAACGTGTTACTGCTGTGCCAGTGATTGTAACAGAAATAGTCCTTGGGGTTACATTCAGTACCACAAAGTCAATCTGTGAAAGGTAAGACAAAATACTGGACAGTGTTTTTTTAAATATTTTTTTTAAAGAGATGTTTACCAGGGGGGTATTCGTCCGGCTGACAGTTTTCCTTTCTGGGCTTCACTCAGTAACCTGTTGGCCACCAGCACTGGGTTGTTTATACCTGCACAGGAAACAGAAAGGTTGTGAATCAAGGGGTTTACATAGGGCCCTGTCTCCATGGTACATATAGATCCACCAGGCCATGTTCTGGGGTTACATAGGGCCCTGTCTCCACGGTACATATAGATCCACCAGGCCATGTTCTGGGGTTACATAGGGTCCTGTCTCCACGGTACATATAGATCCACCAGGCCATGTTCTGGGGTTACATAGGGCCCTGTCTCCATGGTACATATAGATCCACCAGGCCATGTTCTGGGGTTACATAGGGCCCTGTCTCCATGGTACATATAGATCCACCAGGCCATGTTCTGGGGTTACATAGGGCCCTGTCTCCACGGTACATATAGATCCACCAGGCCATGTTCTGGGGTTACATAGGGCCCTGTCTCCAATGACATGGTACATATAGATCCACCCGGCCATGTTTGAAATCAGCAGATAGTAGTTCATGCGGCAGGAAGCCTAGTGGTTAGAGCGTTGGGCCAAGTAACCGAAAGGTTGCTAGATGCTAAGCACTTGCTGGCTGCTTTTCCTTCACTCCGCGGTCCAACTCATCCCAAACCATCTCAATTGGGTTGAGGTCGAGTGATTGTGGAGGCCAGGTCATCTGATGCAGCACTCCATCACTCTCCTTCTTGGTAGAATAGCCCTTAAATAGCCTGGAAGTGTGTTGGGTCATTGTCCTGGTGATAGTCCCACTAAACCCAAACCAGATGCGATGGCGTGTCACTGCAGAATGCTGTGGTAGACATGCTGGTTAAGTGTGCCTTGAATTCTAAATAAATCCCACAGTGTCACCAGCAAAGCACCACCACAACATAACACCTCCTCCTCCATGCTTCACGTTGGGAAGAGATCATTCGTTCACCTACTCTACGTCACAAAGACACGGCGGTTGAAACAAAAGAAAATCTCAAATTTAGACTCATCAGACCAAAGGACTGATCTCCAGCGGTCCATTGCTTGTGTTTCTTGGCCCAAGCAAGTCTCTTCTTATTATTGGTGTCCTTTAGTAGTGGTTTCTTTGCAGCAATTTGACCATGAAGACCTGACTCACGCAGTCTCCTCTGAACAGTTGATGTTGAGCTGTGTCTGTTACTTGAACTCTGTGAAGCATTTATTTGGGCTGCAATTTCTGAGGATGGTAACGCTCATGAGAGCCAGTTAACTCTAATGAACGTATCCTCTGCAGCAGAGGTAACTCTGGGTCTTCCTTTCCTGTGGCGGTCCTCATAAGAGACAGTTAACTCTCTAATGAACTGATCCTCTGCAGCAGAGGTAACTCTGGGTCTTCCTTTCCTGTGGCGGTCCTCATAAGAGCCAGTTAACTCTCTAATGAACGTATCCTCTGCAGCAGAGGTAACTCTGGGTCTTCCTTTCCTGTGGCGGTCCTCATGAGAGCCAGTTAACTCTAATGAACGTATCCTCTGCAGCAGAGGTAACTCTGGGTCTTCCTTTCCTGTGGCGGTCCTCATAAGAGACAGTTAACTCTCTAATGAACTGATCCTCTGCAGCAGAGGTAACTCTGGGTCTTCCATTCCTGTGGCGGTCCTCATGAGAGCCAGTTAACTCTCTAATGAACTGATCCTCTGCAGCAGAGGTAACTCTGGGTCTTCCATTCCTGTGGCGGTCCTCATGAGAGCCAGTTAACTCTCTAATGAACTGATCCTCTGCAGCAGAGGTAACTCTGGGTCTTCCATTCCTGTGGCGGTCCTCATGAGAGCCAGTTAACTCTCTAATGAACTGATCCTCTGCAGCAGAGGTAACTCTGGGTCTTCCATTCCTGTGGCGGTCCTCATGAGAGCCAGTTAACTCTCTAATGAACTGATCCTCTGCAGCAGAGGTAACTCTGGGTCTTCCATTCCTGTGGCGGTCCTCATGAGAGCCAGTTAACTCTAATGAACGTATCCTCTGCAGCAGAGGTAACTCTGGGTCTTCCATTCCTGTGGTGGTCCTCATGAGAGACAGGTAACTCTGGGTCTTCCATTCCTGTGGTGGTCCTCATGAGAGACAGGTAACTCTGGGTCTTCCATTCCTGTGGTGGTCCTCATGAGAGACAGGTAACTCTGGGTCTTCCATTCCTGTGGTGGTCCTCATGAGAGACAGGTAACTCTGGGTCTTCCATTCCTGTGGTGGTCCTCATGAGAGACAGGTAACTCTGGGTCTTCCATTCCTGTGGCGGTCCTCATGAGAGACAGTTTCATCAAAAGCTCTTGATGGTTTTTGCGACTGCCCTTGAGGAAAATTTCAAAGTTCTGAAATTGACTGATCTTCA
This sequence comes from Oncorhynchus nerka, assembly GCF_034236695.1. Taxonomy (NCBI): domain Eukaryota; kingdom Metazoa; phylum Chordata; class Actinopteri; order Salmoniformes; family Salmonidae; genus Oncorhynchus; species Oncorhynchus nerka. Next base: position 5,467,299 of record NC_088418.1, on the reverse strand, counting down.
TATCTTAAAGTAAAGATGGACTGTCATTTCTCATTGTTTATTTGAGCTGTATGAGCATGAAATTGTCATGCTGACTGTCCAGGAATGTCCACCAGGGAATTGAAGGCTCATTTTCTCTACCGTAAAGCGCATCCAACGTCGTTTTAGAGAATTTGGCGGTACGTCCAACCGGCCTTCAAAACCACAGACCAGCACGTCAGCTCAGGACCTCCAAAACAGGTCTATGGAGCCAGTAAATAGACGCCAGGTACTGTTGTGGTGTATTCCACGTAACAGACACCTCTATCCAAACTTCTTAGAAGAGAAGTGAGTAAATACATTTTTTGTTGTTGTGAAGTGTCTCGGATCTCTGTGGGAATTGAACCTACGACCTTGGCTCACAGACCAGTTTCATAGACCTGTTATAGGACGTGGTTTACAATACACCTACGTAGTGCATTACTACGGTGCCCTTAGATGAAATACAGGAAAGAACAGAACAAAACAGGTCCAATCGGAGCCAAGAAACTTTCATTTGTCATGTACTAATTTAAATAAAAAAATGGCTGACTGTTACAGCACGCAGGGGAGTAAAAAAACACGGCTGTCTTTCTTTTTTTACCTTAATGTCGAAATGCCCGCTGACGTTCGCCTCTAGTGTGTGTGTGTGTGTGTGTGGTTGTTCTCAGAACATTGTGAAGTCTATACTCAGGACATCGGTCTTTGCTGGAGGCCTTATAAAAACAATAACTTTTTGGCGCAGGGCAGACTGCTGAAATGTTAATGGTGAGCACAGTGCAGGACTGGTTACGAAGCCAATAACATCTTCACTCTTTTAAAAGGGGTTGGATCTGTAGATGTAGAACCAGCTATCGAGGAATACACTCCACAAAGCTGAAGGGTTGGTTCAGGGTTGCTTTTAGCTGAAGGGTTGGTTCAGGTGACTGTACAATGCTGATAGCTGAAGGGTTGGTTCAGGGGACTGTACAATGCTGGTAGCTGAAGGGTTGGTTCAGGTGACTGTACAATGCTGATAGCTGAAGGGTTGGTTCAGGTGACTGTACAATGCTTATAGCTGAAGGGTTGGTTCAGGTGACTGTACAATGCTGATAGCTGAAGGGTTGGTTCAGGTGACTGTACAATGCTTATGGCTGAAGGGTTGGTTCAGGTGACTGTACAATGGTTATAGCTGAAGGGTTGGTTCAGGTGACTGTACAATACTGGTAGCTCAAGGGTTGGTTCAGGTGACTGTACAATGGTTATAGCTGAAGGGTTGGTTCAGGGTTGCTTATGGCTGAAGGGTTGGTTCAGGGGACTGTACAATGCTGGTAGCTGAAGGGTTGGTTCAGGTGACGGTACAATGCTGGTAGCTGAAGGGTTGGTTCAGGTGACTGTACAATGCTTATGGCTGAAGGGTTGGTTCAGGTGACTGTGCAATGCTGATAGCTGAAGGGTTGGTTCAGGTGACTGTACAATGCTTATGGCTGAAGGGTTGGTTCAGGGGACTGTACAATGCTGATAGCTGAAGGGTTGGTTCAGGTGACTGTACAATGCTTATGGCTGAAGGGTTGGTTCAGGTGACTGTACAATGCTTATGGCTGAAGGGTTGGTTCAGGTGACTGTACAATGCTGATATCTGAAGGGTTGGTTCAGGTGACTGTACAATGCTGATAGCTGAAGGGTTGGTTCAGGTGACTGTACAATGCTTATGGCTGAAGGGTTGGTTCAGGTGACTGTACAATGCTTATGGCTGAAGGGTTGGTTCAGGTGACTGTACAATGCTGATAGCTGAAGGGTTGGTTCAGGTGACTGTACAATGCTTATGGCTGAAGGGTTGGTTCAGGTGACTGTACAATGCTTATAGCTGAAGGGTTGGTTCAGGTGACTGTACAATACTGGTAGCTCAAGGGTTGGTTCAGGTGACTGTACAATGGTTATAGCTGAAGGGTTGGTTCAGGGTTGCTTATGGCTGAAGGGTTGGTTCAGGTGACTGTACAATGCTGATAGCTGAAGGGTTGGTTCAGGGTTGCTTATGGCTGAAGGGTTGGTTCAGGTGACTGTACAATGCTGATAGCTGAAGGGTTGGTTCAGGGTTGCTTATAGCTGAAGTTCTACCATAGATCCCAACAGGCAGAGCTGGTTGAAATAACGTCAATCTGACAACATTACAACCAGAATATAAGATATTTTCTAGAAGTTTTGTCCCCTGCGATAGGGCTTTAAATAGATGCTAGTTACACATCAGTAGTTGGTCAGTAACCCACCACTAACAGCACCTACAGCTCCATAACGTAAAGACTTCCCATCCATGATGCTGGCGTCACACTCGATCTCCCCCGACAGGTTTAAGTTAGAGCCCATTCCCGCGTTGGTGAACGGAGAATCCTGGGGATGACAAAAAACATTTAGAAGAATCATGAACTGACATTTTGACACAGATAAACAAAGAAACGTCCTCTCACTGTCAACTGCATTTATTTTTTCAGCAAACTTAACATGTGCAAATATTTGTACGAACATAAGATCCAACAACAGACATAAATTGAACAAGTTCCACAGACATGTGACTAACAGAAATTGAATCATGTGTCCCTGAACAAAGGGGGAGGGGTCAAAATCAAAAGTAACAGTCAGTATCTGGTGTGGCCACCAGCTGCATTAAGTACTGTAGTGCATCTCCTCCTCATGGACTGCACCAGATTTGCCAGTTCTTGCTGTGAGATGTTACCCCACTCTTCCACCAAGACACCTGCAAGTTCCTGGACATTTCTGGGGGAATGGGCCTAGCCCTCACCCTCCGATCCAACAGGTCCCAGACGTGCTCAATGGGATTGAGATCCGGGCTCTTCGCTGGCCATGGCAGAACACTGACATTCATGTCTTGCAGGAAATCACGCACAGAACGAGCAGTATGGCTGGTGGCATTGTCATGCTGGAGGGTCATGTCAGGATGAGCCTGCAGGAAGGGTACCACATGAGGGAGGAGGATGCCTGCCCTGTAACGCACAGCGTTGAGATTGCCTGCAATGACAACAAGCTCAGTCCGATGATGCTGTGACACACCACCCCAGACCATGACGGACCCTCCACCTCCAAATCGATCCCCCTCCAGAGTACAGGCCTCGGTGTAGCGCTCATTTCTTTGACGATAAACGTGAATCCGACCATCACCCCTGGTGAGACAAAACCGCGACTCGTCAGTGAAGAGCACTTTTTGTCAGTCCTGTCTGGTCCAGCGACGGTGGGTTTGAGCCCATAGGCGACGTTGTTGCCGGTGATGTCTGGTGAGGACCTGCCTTACAACAGGCCTACAAGCCCTCAGTCCAGCCTCTCTCAGCCTATTGCGGACAGTCTGAGCACTGATGGAGGGATTGTGCGTTCCTGGTGTAACTTAGGGCAGTTGTTGTTGCCATCCTGAACCTGTTCTGCAGGTGTGATATTCAGATGTACCGATCCTGTGCAGGTGTTGTTACACGTGGTCTGCCACTGCGAGGACAATCAGCTGTCCGTCCTGTCTCCCTGTAGTGCTGTCTTAGGCGTCTCACAGTACGGACATTGCAATTTATTGCCATGGCCACATCTGCAGTCCTCATGCCTTGTTGCAGCATGCCCAAGGCACATTCACGCAGATGAGCAGGGACCCTGGGCATCTTTCTTGTGGTGTTATTCAGAGTCAGTAGAAAGGCCTCTTTAGTGTCCTAAGTTTTCATAACTGTGACCTTAATTGCCTACCGTCTGTAAGCTGTTAGTGTCTTAATGACCGTTCCACAGGTGCATGTTCATTAATTGTTCATGGTTCATTGAACAAACATGGGAAACAGTGTTAAAACTCTTTACAATGAAGATCTGTGAAGTTATTTGGATTCATACGAATTATCATTGGAAGACAGGGTCCTGAAAAAGGGCTGTTTCTTTTTTGCTGAGTTTATAATGACAGAAGAGAAACTGCGTGTATCTAACTATAGACAAGTTGACTTAACAAATAACCTTCCAAAATGTTGGACATTCTTTACATTAAGAACATTTTAGACACAGATATACTTATATATATATTTCATATAGATGAGTGAAAGGAACTTTACTCGGGCCTCCTTCCTTCCTTCACCCAGTAGGACTAAGTAGCTGTGATCTAAACATAGATGTTATGTCACACATCACTTTGTAAGGATCCTAAGAGTCCATTCAACCCATTAAATACTCACTCTGTGATATGTATGTTTTTTTTTTTAGAATTCAGGAGTAGGGCTTTAAAAGGCATCTGTGGTTGGATTCAATGCGTGTCTGTAGATTCAGTGGCTTATTACTTTTTTTTTTTATGGACAATTGTTTTTAAAAAAAAAAATCAGCTTTGTTTGTTGTACAAATACACCGCAATTCAAAACAGTCAACAAAAATCGAAATGAAATTATGGTGAACATTTTTTGAAATTACATTAGGATTCAGTAATCAGACCTCTTGACCTCTTTCCACATTTGTTACAATAACAGCCTAAATCTAAAATATATATATTTTTCTAAAATGTATATATAGTAGTGTTAGTGTTATGTGAGATATAAATACTGACAGATATACTGTTGTTAAACATAACACACACACACACACACACACACACACACACACACACACACACACACACACACACACACACACACACACACACACACACACACACAATACACTACAGCAAAAACCAGGTCTTTAGAAATGTTTGTAAATTTATTACAAATAAAAAAACTGAAAATATCATATTTGCGTAAGTATTCAGACCCTTTACTCAGTACTTTGTTGAAGCACCTTTGGCAGTGATTACAGCCTCGAGTCTTCTTGGGTATGACACTACAAGCTTGGCACACCTGTATTTGGGGAGTTTCATCTCTGCAGATCCTCTCAAGTTCTGTCAGGTTGGATGGGGAGTATCGCTGCACAGCTATTTTCAGGTCTCTCCAGAGATGTTTGATTGGGTTCATGTCCGGGCTCTGGCTGGGCCACTCAAGGACATTGAAACTTGTCTCGAAGCCCCTCCTGCATTGTCTTGGCTGTGTACTTAGTGTCGTTGTCCTGTTAGAAGGTGAACCTTTGCTCCAGTCTGAGATCCTGAGCGATCTAGAGCAGGTTTTTGTCAAGGGTCTCTCTGTACTTTGCTCCGTTCATCTTTGCCTCGATCCTGACTAGTCTCCCAGTCCCTGCCGCTGAAAAACATCCCCACAGCATGATGCTGCCACCACCGTGCTTCACCGTAGGGATGCTGCCACCACCGTGCTTCAGCGTAGGGATGCTGCCACCACCGTGCTTCACCGTAGGGATGCTGCCACCACCGAGCTTCACCGTAGGGATGCTGCCACCACCGTGCTTCACCGTAGGGATGCTGCCACCACCATGCTTCACCATGGCATTCAGGCCAAAGAGTTCAATCTTGGTTTCATCAGATCAGAGAATCTCGTTTCTCATGGTCTGAGAGTCTGGCCAATCTACCATAAAGGCCTGATTTGTGGAGGTCTGCACAGATGGCTGTCCTTCTGGAAGTTTCTCCCATCTCCGCAGAGGAACACTGGAGCTCTGTCAGAGTGACCATCGGGTTCTTGGTCACCTCCTTGACCAAGGCCCTTCTCCCCTGATTGCTCAGTTTGGCTGGGCGGCCAGCTCTAGGAAGAGTCTTGGTGGTTCCAAACTTCTTCCATTTAAGAATGATGGAGGCCACTGTGTTCTTGGGGACCTTCAATGCTGCAGACATTTTTTGGTACTCATTCCCCAGATCTCTGCCTCGACATCAATCCTGTCTCGGAGCTCTACGGACAATTCCTTGTTCCTCATGTCTTGGTTATTGCTCTGACATGCACTGTCAACTGTGGAACCTTTATATAGACAGGTGTGTGCCTTTCCAAATCATGTCCAATAAATAGATTTTACCACAGGTGGACTACAATCAAGTTGTAGAGACATCTCAAGGATGTTCAATGGAAACAGGATTCACCTGAGCTCAATTTCGAGTCTCATAGCAAAGGGTCTGAAAACATAAGTAAATACGACATCCTTTAAAAAAAAAATGTTTTTATACATTTGCAAAGAATTCTAAAAACCTGTTTTTGCTTTGTCATTACGGGGTATTGTGTATAGATTTTATTTATTTTTAGTTAACTAGGCAAGTCAGTTTAGAACAAATTCGTATTTACAATGATGGCCTACAAAAAAAAGACTGATTTAAAAAAATTCCTGAAAGAAAAACATTTCCTCATCAATTTGAGAATAAGGCTGTGACGTAATTACATGTGGAAAACGTCCACACAGCCCTAATGTGTCATAGAACAGCCCTAATGGGTCATAGAACAGCCCTAATGTGTCATAGAACAGCCCTAATGGGTCATAGAACAGCCCTAATGGGTCATAGAACAGCCCTAATGGGTCATAGAACAGCCCTAATGGGTCATAGAACAGCCCTAATGTGAACAGCCCTAATGTGTCATAGAACAGCCCTAATGTGTCATAGAACAGCCCTAATGTGTCATAGAACAGCCCTAATGGGTCATAGAACAGCCCTAATGGGTCATAGAACAGCCCTAATGGGTCATAGAACAGCCCTAATGGGTAATGTCATAGAACAGCCCTAATGGGTCATAGAACAGCCCTAATGGGTAATGTCATAGAACAGCCCTAATGGGTCATAGAACAGCCTTAATGGGTCATAGAACAGCCCTAATGGGTCATAGAACAGCCCTAATGTGTCATAGAACAGCCCTAATGTGTCATAGAACAGCCCTAATGTGTCATAGAACAGCCCTAATGTGTCATAGGACAGCCCTAATGGGTCATAGAACAGCCCTAATGGGTCATAGAACACATTTAAATCATTTCTGGTTCCGAGATAACTCAAGCTGAACTAGGTCTGTGGTCACACACACACACACTAACCTCAACTAGGTCTGTGGTCTCACACACACACACTAACCTCAACTAGGGCTGTGGTCACACACACACAGACACTAACCTCAACAAGGGCTGTGGTCTCACACACACACACTAACCTCAACAAGGGCTGTGGTCACACACACACAAACACTAACCTCAAGCTCAACAAGGGCTGCGGTCACAGCGTCCACTGCCAGAGCACCGGCTTTCAGTCTGTCCACAGCCTGAGAGAGAGACGTCACGTTACAGGTAGGACAGTTTAAAGTTTACCTACTGTATCACTCACTACAGAGACAGCATTTACCTACTGTATCACTCAACACTACAGAGACAGCATGTACCTACTGTATCACTCACTACAGAGACAGCATGTACCTACTGTATCACTCAACACTACAGAGACAGCATGTACCTACTGTATCACTCAACACTACAGAGACAGCATTTACCTACTGTATCACTCAACACTACAGAGACAGCATGTACCTACTGTATCACTCAACACTACAGAGACAGCATTTACCTACTGTATCACTCAACACTACAGAGACAGCATTTACCTACTGTATCACTCACTACAGAGACAGCATGTACCTACTGTATCACTCAACACTACAGAGACAGCATGTACCTACTGTATCACTCAACACTACAGAGACAGCATGTACCTACTGTATCATTCACTACAGAGACAGCATTCACCTACTGTGAGACGGCACAGAGACAGAGACGGCACAGAGACAGAGAAGGCACAGAGACAGAGAAGGCACAGAGACAGAGACGGCACAGAGACAAGAGACAGAGACGGCACAGAGACAAGAGACAGAGACGGCACAGAGACAAGAGACGGCACAAAGACAAGAGACAGAGACGGCACAGAGACAAGAGACGGCACAGAGACAGAGACAGACGGCACAGAGACAAGAGACGGCACAGAGACAAGAGACAGAGACGGCACAGAGACAAGAGACGGCACAGAGACAGAGACGGCACAGAGACAGAGACGGCACAGAGACAGAGACGGCACAGAGACAGAGACGGCACAGAGACAGAGACGGCACAGAGAGAGAGACGGCACAGAGACAAGAGACGGCACAAAGACAAGAGACAGAGACGGCACAGAGACAGAGACGGCACAGAGACAGAGACGGCACAGAGACAAGAGACGGCACAGAGACAGAACAGAGACAGAGGGCACAGAGACAAGAGACGGCACAAAGACCAGAGACGGCACAGAGACAAGAGACGGCACAGAGACAGAGACAGACGGCACAGAGACAGAGACGGCACAGAGACAAGAGACAGAGACGGCACAGAGACAAGAGACGGCACAGAGACAGAGACGGCACAGAGACAGAGACGGCACAGAGACAGAGACGGCACAGAGAGAGAGACGGCACAGAGAGAGAGACGGCACAGAGAGAGAGACGGCACAGAGAGAGAGACGGCACAGAGACAGAGACGGCACAGAGACAGAGACGGCACAGAGACAGAGACGGCACAGAGACAGAGACGGCACAGAGACAAGAGACAGAGACGGCACAGAGACAGAGACGGCACAGAGACAAGAGACGGCACAGAGACAAGAGACAGAGAAGGCACAGAGACAAGAGACGGCACAGAGACAGAGACAGACGGCACAGAGACAAGAGACGGCACAGAGACAAGAGACAGAGACGGCACAGAGACAAGAGACGGCACAGAGACAAGAAACAGAGACGGCACAGAGACAGAGACGGCACAGAGACAGAGACGGCACAGAGACAAGAGACAGAGACGGCACAGAGACAGAGACGGCACAGAGACAAGAGACGGCACAGAGACAAGAGACAGAGACGGCACAGAGACAAGAGACGGCACAGAGACAGAGACAGACGGCACAGAGACAAGAGACGGCACAGAGACAAGAGACAGAGACGGCACAGAGACAAGAGACGGCACAGAGACAAGAGACAGAGACGGCACAGAGACAGAGACGGCACAGAGACAGAGACGGCACAGAGACAGAGACGGCACAGAGACAAGAGACAGAGACGGCACAGAGACAGAGACGGCACAGAGACAGAGACGGCACAGAGACAAGAGACGGCACAGAGACAGAGACAGACGGCACAGAGACAAGAGACGGCACAGAGACAGAGACGGCACAGAGACAGAGACGGCACAGAGACAGAGACGGCACAGAGAGAGAGACGGCACAGAGAGAGAGACGGCACAGAGAGAGAGACGGCACAGAGAGAGACAGACGGCACAGAGACAGAGACGGCACAGAGACAGAGACGGCACAGAGAGAGAGACAGAGACGGCACAGAGACAAGAGACGGCACAGAGAGAGAGACGGCACAGAGAGAGAGACGGCACAGAGACAGAGACGGCACAGAGACAGAGACGGCACAGAGACAGAGACGGCACAGAGACAGAGACGGCACAGAGACAGACGGCACAGAGACAAGAGACGGCACAGAGACAAGAGACGGCACAGAGACAGAGACGGCACAGAGACAGAGACAGACGGCACAGAGACAAGAGACGGCACAAAGACAAGAGACAGAGACGGCACAGAGACAAGAGACGGCACAGAGACAGAGACAGACGGCACAGAGACAGAGACAGACGGCACAGAGACAAGAGACAGAGACGGCACAGAGACAAGAGACGGCACAGAGACAGAGACGGCACAGAGAGAGAGACAGAGACGGCACAGAGACAAGAGATGGCACAAAGACAAGAGACAGAGACGGCACAGAGACAGAGACGGCACAGAGACAAGAGACGGCACAGAGACAGAGACGGCACAGAGACAGAGACGGCACAGAGACAGAGACGGCACAGAGACAGAGACGGCACAGAGACAGCACAGAGACAGACAACACAGATACAGCACAGAGACAGCATATAGACAGACAGTACAGAGGCAGGATAGAGACAGCATATAGACCAGACAGTACAGAGACAGGATAGAGACAGCATATAGACCAGACAGTACAGAGGCAGGATAGAGAAAGCACAGACAGAGACAGCATATAGATAGACAGAGACAGCATATAGATAGACAGAGACAGCATATAGACAGACAGTACAGAGACAGCATATAGACAGACAGAGACAGCATATAGAGAGACAGTACAGAGACAGGATAGAGACCAGACAGTACAGAGACAGCATATAGACAGAGAGACAGCATATAGACAGAGAGACAGCATATAGACAGACAGTACAGAGACAACATATAGACAGACAGAGAGACAGCATATAGACAGACAGAGACAGCATATAGATAGACAGAGACAGCATATAGACCAGACAGTACAGAGACAGGATATAGACTTGGACAGACAGCCAATGTTCCCCGTGGACATCTGTAGCTGCTCTAATCTGATGGACTATAAAATAAAAGTAAAGGAGGTTTTCTGCTGTACAAAGCTGAAAACACAGAAAGTGCCGGAACATGACATTACAGCGTGTAGTTTTCTCCGGGCCAGCTGAGACAGACGATGGCGTGTTACCAACACATAACTCCCTGACGCAACACCATCTCATGCGGGACTCCTCTCTGATGACGGAGATGTGCGTTCCAAATGGTCCAACGTAGTGCACTACTACTACAGGGTGCTAGATACCTCCCTGTCCTCCTGATCTGAACACGACCACAGCGCTGTCGTCTCAGGCTGCATCTCAATACTCTAGCGCGGCTTCCTCTCAATCTCAATTCAATTCAATTCAAGGGGCTTTATTGGCATGGGAAACAGGTGTTAACATTGCCAAAGCCACGTGCAAAGCGGTGCATTCTGCACTGATGCAGGAAGCGCCGGACAAGGCGAAGGAAACTCACTCTCTGACAAGCTCTCTTGCAGACATGCTTGTATTCCTTGGCTTTGGACTCAGAGTGGTATCCTGCCCCTGAAAAAAAGTAAGCACACAAAGAAGTGAAAAGAAGGTTGCAAATTCATCAGTAAAGACAGTGTGTTGTTTTCAACAGCTGGTTAATGATGACATCATCCTACATCCATTTTGTCTCTCTTTCACGGTCTGCATAGTCAGTGGTTAGAATACACAGACCTGGGTTCTAAATAGTAGGGGGATGTGTTCGACAACTGCTGATAAATTAGAATAGGAATACCAAAAATGTATGGACAAGCCATCTAAGTGTGATTAAAGTAGTCGGTAAGAAGACAGAACACGATAACGCTCCAGAAGTGATAACAGATTCAATATATATAGAGACAGTCACCGGTAAATCATCCTTATCGCATGTGAACGGTCATCTCATCCTTCCTGTTTGGCCCTGTCCGGGGGTGTCATTGGATGTCATCTCATCCTTCCTGTTTGGCCCTGTCCGGGGGTGTCATTGGATGTAATCTCATCCTTCCTGTTTGGCCCTGTCCGGGGGTGTCATTGGATGTCATCTCATCCTTCCTGTTTTGCCCTGTCCGGGGGTGTCATTGGATGTCATCTCATCCTTCCTGTTTGGCCCTGTCCGGGGGTGTCATTGGATGGGGCCACAGTGTCTCCTGACCCCTCCTGTCTCAGCCTCCAGTATTTATGCTGCAGTAGTTTATGTGTCGGGGGGCTAGGGTCAGTTTGTTATATCTGGAGTACTTCTCTTGTCTTATCCAGTGTCCTGTGTAAATTTAAGTGTGCTCTCTCTAATTCTCTCCTTCTCTCTCTCTCTCAGAGGACCTGAGCCCTAGGACCGTGCCTCAGGACTACCTGACATGATGACTCCTTGCTGTCCCCAGTCCACCTGGCCGTGCTGCTGCTCCAGTTTCAACTGTTCTGCCTTATTATTATTTGACCATGCTGGTCATTTATGAACATTTGAACATCTTGGCCATGTTCTGTTATAATCTCCACCCGGCACAGCCAGAAAAGGACTGGCCACCCCACATAGCCTGGTTCCTCTCTAGGTTTCTTCCTAGGTTTTGGCCTTTCTAGGGAGTTTTTCCTAGCCACCGTGCTTCTACACCTGCATTACTTGCTGTTTGGGTTTTTAGGCTGGGTTTCTGTACAGCACTTTGAGATATCAGCTGATGTACGAAGGGCTATATAAATACATTTTGATTTGATCGGACACCTGACAACGGCTAATTTACGTAGAAAAATCAAGACAAGTACTTGTAAGTACACCAAACCTGCATGCACCAACACAAAGCCAACAGCGTTCCCCTTGTCGTTTCTGTCTGGAGTAGACTCCTGTGGTGTGACTGTCGACCAGGAGGCAGGAGGGGGTTGTTGCTCTTCAGCACAGTTCAGTGGCGTCTCCATAACCCTCCACATGCATCATGGACCATTGGCCCCAGGTAACACTGGCATCTTGGCTCTCACACCTGGGAGAAAAGAACATGTTTTAAAAAAGGGGGAGATGCCATTTGTCCTACTAGGAATGGTGGCTAAAGCATCTGTGTACCACAATTGATAAACGAGTTGTATTTTAGCAAATGCCTATACGCAGTGTCAACAGTCATCTGCTGAACGTGATCTATTAACACTGTGTGATTTTGGACTGTGCTTTGACAGTCTGGATAAGTAGCTACTGTGCTTTGACAGTCTGGATAAGTAGCTGCCGACACTAAAAAGGCGCACAATGTAATTTCTAGTTCAAACCTGCTTGGGGAAAAGCTCATCACACAAATCAACTGAGTGGGGACACACTGTTGCTGCTGGGTTGTTTGACTGAGACGGGTTACCTCCTACAATGTAAACAATGTGAGATCATTCAGGCTGACATGCCATCGTAGGCATTAGCTTAGCTGGCTAGTCTGTTTGGAAGCTAGTTAGCCTTAACGTCTAGGTTGTTATCGAACAAATATATTTAAAAATACAAGTGGCTAACTAGCGATTAGAGAAAGGTAGCATGTGTCTCTCAGTGCGTAATTACAGCGTGCAAATATTCGTTGACATCTAACATTTTGCGACAACTGAGCAAGCTAACTAGCTACATAGCATAGCATCCACATTTTGAAGACTCGACTGTAAAAACTTGCACGAATCTGCTAACTAGCTGCCACAGTAGTACGGACCCGGTACGTGTTCTTGTGTTTATGTGAAAACTTACTTTACTATTAAAAACTTTGCAAGTTGAGATTGTACTCTGGCTGCGGCTCTGCAGCAGAAATCTCTTCCGGGTTCAGGGATACGTCACATGACGCAAATGTGCGCGTCCCAAAACATTATTGCCACGTTCAAATACTAGTCGGCACCAGGAAACTCGGTAATTTTTAACTTTTGTAACTGTTTATAGTTATACAATTGCTGCTTTCAACCAGATGGCAAGTCGGAAATTTCCGCGTTTACTCGTTTCCGACTAGACTGGAACGAGACATATCCCACGAGTTTTACACTGAACAGAAATATAAACGCGAAATGTAGTGCTGGTCCCATGTATCTTGAGCTGAAATAAAAGATCCCCGAAATTATCCATATAATTAAAACATATTATTTATCTATTTTTTTATCTATTTATATTAATATAAATTATTTAATTATTATTAAATTATTCATTATTATTATTAATTATTTATTATTTATTAATATTTATTATTATTATTATTATTATTATTATTATTATATTTATTAAATAATAATTCAGTTATTATTATTATTAATTATTATTATTAATTATTTATATTAATATTAATAAAACAATTATATTAATATATATAAATATATATATATATTTTATATTTTTTTTAATTTTTTTATCTATTTATCTTGTTTTGCCCAAATGTGTTTACATCCCTGTTGCCCAAGATAAACCATCCACCTGCCAGGTGTGGCAAATCAAGAAGCTGATTTAAACAGCATGATCATTACACAGGTGCACCTTGTGCTGGGGGCAATAAAAGGCCACACTAAAATGTGCAGTTTTGTCACGCAACAACAATGCCACAGATGTCTCAAGTTTTGAGGGAGCGTGCAATTGGCCCGCTGACTGCGGGAATGTCCACCAGAGCTGTTGCCAGTGAATTTAATGTTCATTTCTCTACCATAAGCCGCCTCCAACATCGTTTTAGAGAATTTGGCAGTAGGTTCAACCGGCCTCACAACCGCAGACCACGTGTATGGCGTCGTGTGGGCGAGCGGTTTGCTGATGTCAAAATTGTGAACAGAGTGCCCCATGGTGGTGGTGGGGTTATGGTATCGGCAGGCAAAAGCTTCAGACAGCGAACACAATTGCATTTTATTGGTGGCAATTTGAATGCACAGAGACACCGTGACGAGATCCTGAGGCCCATTGTTATGCCGTTCACCCACCACCGTCACATCATGTTTCAGCATGATCATTTTGTTTAACTAGGTAAGTCAGTTAAGAACAAATTCTTATTTATAATGACAGCCTACCCCGGCCAAACCCAGACAACGCTGGGGCCAATTGTGCACCACCCTATGGGACTCCCAATCACAGACAGATGTGAAACAGCCTGGATTCGAAATCAGTGACTGTAGTGAACCCTCCTGCACTGAGATACAGTGCCTTAGACCACTGCATCACTGCTAGTACCCATGTCACTAAGAATCTATACACCATTCCTGGAAGCTGAAAATGTCATAGTCCTTACATGGCCTGCACACTCACCAGACATGTCACCCATTGAGCATGTTTGGGATGCTCTGGATCGATGTGTACGACAGTGTGTTCCAGTTCCCGCAGATATCCAGCAACTTCACACAGCCACTGAAGAGGAGCAGGACAACATTCCACAGGCCACAATCAACAGCCTGATCAACTCTATGTGAAAGAGATGTGTCATCCTGCACAAGGCAAGTGGTGATCGTACTGACTGGTTTTTCTGACCCACGCCCCCCTACCTTCTGTATTCTCAGTCATGTGAAATCCATAGATTAGGACCTAATGAATCTATTTAAATTGACTGCTTTCCTTATATGAACTGTAACTCAGTAAAATCTTTGAAAGTTTTGCATGTTGCGTTTATTTTTTGCTCAGTATACATGAGACATTATTACCGCGTTCACGTGCTCGTTGGAAATAGGAAACTCTGAAATGTGCGATTTGCTAATAGGTTGTAGTTATACACATGCCGCGTTAAACCAGTCTGCAAGTCGGACCTTTCAGAGTTTCCTAGTTCCGACTAGCACGTGAACGCGGCACACAGATTGAAACCACTACAAATAGAGAGTAATCATAATAATAATAATAATAATAATAATAATAAAGAGTAATCATGTTTTTTTAGGAGTTTACTCAGACATAGTTCAAAGCCCATCGGGAAATCAAGTTTTTTTTGTATGTTTTTTGGATAAATGCTAAAAATAAGGTGGTAGGAGATCTTCTATGTTTTGTCCTATGAGACAATCTCTGTTCCTAGGCTGTCATTGTAAATAAGAATTTGTTCTTAACTGACTTGCCTAGTTAAATAAAGGTTCAATTAAATAAAAAATAAAATAAAAGTGAATTCTTAAGCATAATTTTTTTTTAAAGGCCATGAAGCCCATAAATGTAATGTCAACTGACTGATATTATCTCTTAAACCTGTGTTAACCTCAGACCTTATTTTCAGCATTAATTCCAAAACTCTATTTTTTTTTCCCCCATTAATTTCCGATGATTTAGGACAACAAGCTAGCGAGCTCTATGAAATAGAATATTACACATCACAGTTTATTCAAATATCATAGTAGCCTAAATTCCATGGATTGGAAATCACAACACTACAATTCAATCTGAGAAATATTCTTCCTCCAGTCTCCAGGCAGGTTTAATTTTGTTTATTAGATACTAGACAGCAGCTACTCTTCCTGGGGTTTAATAAAACATACAAATATAAGATAAAATACACAAACAAGAAGGTTGGTTTACAAAAACAGTGTTCAAGAAGAACAGGTCAGCCAGCAACCTTCTCAGAGATTATTGGTCCATTTCATCTCATTATCTGTTTCCAATCCATTGCAATGGCAGAGATGAAATCTTCCCTACACACATCTGGCATGGTTTATCCCAAACATGAGCCAGGCCATCTGGCATGGTTTATCCCAAACATGAGCCAGGCTGGCTGAGACGTATTTACCCGGACCTCTAGTAAACTACTACAGACAAAGCACTGACCTCTAGTAAACTAATACAGACAAGGCACTGACCTCTAGTAAACTACTACAGACAAAGCACTGACCTCTAGTAAACTACTACAGACAAAGCACTGACCTCTAGTAAACTACTACAGACAAAGCACTGACCTCCAGTAAACTACTACAGACAAAGCACTGACCTCTAGTAAACTACTACAGACAAAGCACTGACCTCTAGTAAACTACTACAGACAAAGCACTGACCTCTAGTAAACTACTACAGACAAAGCACTGACCTCTAGTAAACTACTACAGACAAGGCACTGATCTCTAGTAAACTACTACAGACAAAGCACTGACCTCTAGTAAACTACTACAGACAAAGCACTGACCTCTAGTAAACTACTACAGACAAAGCACTGACCTCTAGTAAACTACTACAGACAAAGCACTGACCTCTAGTAAACTACTACAGACAAGGCACTGACCTCTAGTAAACTACTACAGACAAGAAACTGACCTCTAGTAAACTACTACAGACAAAGCACAGTATACGGAAAACATATATATTGACATATATTTTTTAACATGTATTGTACACATGTATTACAGATATCGAACTATGTTCAACCCTTATATGTACACACTAGTGGTGTTCTTCTTTTGGTCTATTGCAGCATATTGGATGACTGTAGAATATTCCATTCGTCCAGTTCAATAAAACATTGATAGGTTTAACTAATACGTGATTCTCAAATCTTCCCGATACCAATCACGTGTTTGTTACAACCTAGCCTGTGACTGAACGTTTACAATGTTGCTGCACACAGGTCGAGAGAAAATGTGGATGTAAAGAAAACGTTTCAACAGATTTGTCAGAATGAATACACCCCTTGATCATGCATAAACACAGTTCACTTTCATAGCAGCCACGTTGTATTCCTTCTCGCAACTATGCACTGCCCACCTCACCCTTTCTCTTCGTTTGTGGATTTTTTTACGCACAACACAGCTGTATGTGACCAGGCGAAGAAAACATTTTCAAGACAAACCATATCATAACCGCTACACACAGGCTACATCGTTGTCACCATATTAGCTAAAGTAACAACATGGTCAACATAGCTAATAGAACTAATACGTAATTATTAAACCCGCTACAGTCATATAGTAACGTTACAATGTATGGCAATAAATTAATAACACCAAAAGCCTTACCTTGACTTGGAAGAGTTCCAGTGTTGTGTTGGATAGTCATAGCCAGCTAGCTAACATAGCATCCCTCTCTGTTGGATAGCCATAGCCAGCAAGCTAACATAACATGCCTCTCTGTTGGATAGTCATAGCCAGCTTGCTAACATAACATCCCTCTCTGTTGGATAACCATAGCCAGCTAGCTAACATAGCATCCCTCTCTGTTGGATAACCATAGCCAGCTAGCTAACATAGCATCCCTCTCTGTTGGATAGCCATAGCCAGCTAGCTAACATAACATCCCTCTCTGTTGGATAGTCATAGCCAGCTAGCTAACATAGCATCCCTCTCTGTTGGATAGTCATAGCCAGCTAGCTAACATAGCATCCCTCTCTGTTGGATAGCCATAGCCAGCTAGCTAACATAGCATCCCTCTCTGTTGGATAGCCATAGCCAGCAAGCTAACATAACATGCCTCTCTGTTGGATAGTCATAGCCAGCTTGCTACCATAGCATCCCTCTCTGTTGGATAGCCATAGCCAGCTAGCTAACATAGCATCCCTCTCTGTTGGATAGCCTTAGCCAGCTAGCTAACATAGCATCCCTCTCTGTTGGATAGTCAGGTGTTTTGAGTAGGCTAAACTAGCTAGCTGCATTTGATAGATAAGTAAGTGAAACTGAAAAAAAACTATTCTCCCTCTCTCTCTCTCTTGTTTTTCCTTCATTTTTGAAAAAATTAATTTGTTAAAAACTGTTAAACTATTGTCTTTCGCTCACTTTGAGTCAACTACTCACCACATTTTATACACTGCAGTGCTAAAATGTGATATTTTGATTGGGTGGACAACATGTCAGTTCAGGATGCAAGAGCTCTTATAGGTTGGAGGATGTCCTCCGGAAGTTGTCATAATTACTGTGTAGGTCTATGGAAGGGGGTGAAAACCAATAGCCTCCCAGGTTTTGTATTAAAGTCAATGTACCCAGAGGAGGATAGAAACTAGCTGTCCTCCGGCTACACCATGGTGCTACCCTACAGAGTGCTGTTGAGGCTACTATTAACAAAACAGTGTGTTTTAATCAATAACATGTTGCAGTGAAAATATTTAGTATAGTTTTATCTAAAAAGGATAACTTTTTAAATGTTTTACAGTTTTTATGTTTATGAAATTCTGTAATGAATTCTCAGGAGAAAAAGATGTTGATTCAAGAGCAGAGTGCGGCAGGTGTTTATTTGACAGAAGGATCGTGGTCATACACAGGTAGGAAAATCAAAACTAGGACCGAAGGCTATAACTGGATCTCACAAACAAGCTAGGAAAAGGCTTAGTAGAGTCAAAATGGACAATACCTCACAAAAGGCACAAACAGAATGAACTGAACTAAATAAGGAGCTGATGAGACCAGGTGAGGAACTAACACAGGTGGAAATCAATGAGCAAAAATGAAAGGCAGAGCTACGTTCAAGAACACAACGAAACAGAACACAAGGTTGACTAAGAAAATAAACACAGAACCTTACAAAAAGAGAGGAACCAAGGCACTCTCCATATAATGAATTAAAATGCCTTTATTTGTATGGAATCTTACAAATTCACTGGGGAGGATGGTCCTCCCTTTCCTCCTCTGAGGAGCCTCCACTGGTACATATACAGTGCATTCGGAAAGTATTCAGACCCCTTGACTTTTTTCACATTTTGTTACGTTACAGCCTTATTCTAAAATGTATCCAATTAAATGTGTTCCTCATAAATATACACACAAAAACCCCATAATGACATCACAATACCCACATAATGACATCACAATACCCACATAATGACATCACAATACCCCATGATGACAAAGCAAAATACAGGTTTTTAGACATTTTATTTTACCTTTATTTACATCAGTATTCAGACCCTTTGCTTTGAGATTCGATATTGAGCTCAGGTGCATCCTGTTTCCATTGATCATCCTAGAGATGTTTCCACAACGTGATTGGAGTCCACCTGTGGTAAAATTTGTTTATTGGACATGATTTGGAAAGGCACACAACTGTCTATATAAGGTCCCACAGTTGACAGTGCATGTCAGAGCAATAACCAAGACATGAGGAACAAGGAATTGTCCGTAGAGCTCCGAGACAGGATTGTGTCGAGGCACAGATCTGGGGAAAGGTACCAAAACATTTCTGTAGCGTTGAAGGTCCCCAAGAAAACAGCGGCTTCCATCATTCTTAAATGGAAGAAATTTGAACCACCAAGATTTCCTAGAGCTGGCCGCCTGGCCAAATGAAGCTATCGGGGAGAAGGGCCTTGGCTAGGGAAGCGACCAAGAACCCAATGGTCACTCTGACAGAGCTCCAGAGTTCCTCTGTGGAGATGTGAGAACCTTCCAGAAAAACAACCATCTCTGCAGCACTCCACCAATCAGATCTATATGGTATTGTGGCCAGACGGAAGACACTCCTCATTAAAAGGCACATGACAGCCCACTTGGAGTTTGCCAAATGGCACTTAAAGGACTCTCAGACCATGAGAAACAAGATTCTCTGGTCTGATGAAGCTTGAACTCTTTGGCCTGGATGCCAAGCGTTACGTCTGGAGGAAACCTGGCACCATCCCTACGGTGAAGCATGGTGCTGTCAGTATCATGCTGTGGCGATGTTTTTCAGCAGTAGGGACTGGGAGACTAGTCAGGATGGAGGGAAAGATGAACGGAGCAAGGTGCAGCGAGATCCTTGATGAAAACCTGCTGTAGAGCACTCAGCACACAGCCAAGACAATGCAGTAGTGGCTTGGGGACAAGTCTCAATGTCCTTGAGTGGCCCAACCAGAGCCCGGACTTGAACCCGATCGAACATCTCTGGTGAGACCTGAAAATAGCTGTGCTGCAACGCTCCCCATCCAACCTGACAGAGCGTGAGAGGATCTGCAGAGAAGAATGGGAGAAACTCCCCATCCACCTGACAGAGAAGATCTGCAGAGAAGAATGGGAGGAACTCCCCATCCACCTGACAGAGAGGATCTGCAGAGAAGAATGGGAGAAACTCCCCAAATACAGGTGTGCCAAGCTTGTAGCATCATACCCAAGAAGACTCGAGGCTGTAATCGCTGCCAAAGGTACTTCAACAAAGTACTGAGGGTCTGAATACTTACGCAAATATGATATTTCTGTTTTTCAGTTTTTACTCATTTGTAAAAAATTATAAAAACATGTTTTTGCATTGTCATTATGGGGTGTTGTGTGTAGATTGATGAGGGAGAAAAAACGATTTGAATCCATTTTAGAATAAGGCTGTAACGTGACAAAATGTCATTATGGGGTATTGTGATGTCATTATAGGGTATTGTGATGTCATTATAGGGTATTGTGATGTCATTATAGGGTACAGTAAATGTTTTTATTGAATCCATTATAGAATAAGGCTGTAACGTGACAAAAATGTCATTATGGGGTATTGTGATGTCATTATAGGGTATTGTGATGTCATTATAGGGTATTGTGATGTCATTATGGGGTATTGTGATGTCATTATAGGGTACAGTAAATGTTTTTATTGAATCCATTATAGAATGAGGCTGTAACGTGACAAAATATGGGGGGGGAATTAAGGGGTCTGAATACTTTCTCGAATGCCCTGTACATATATTTAAATAAATGGACAGAAATATATGGACATATTTCCAAATTGGCAATTTTCATTTATTTCTACACAAATGTTTATATGCAATGATTAAATATACTGTATGGTGTGGAAATATATTCCAAAATATATTTATAAAATATATGTTACCATGTATTTTAATGAATGGAACATTTAACTTTTTACCTTACATACTTATATCTAGGCTACTTTCAAATTAAACTCATAAAACTACAAAGCTCAGCACTAAATCACAATTGCGTGATGTGGTGTACTTTGAAAAGTTTGAATGAAAGACTCATGACTGACAACTAAAACAGTTATTTCAATTATTTGTTGTCGTGAGATCACACCCAGCTGGCGGAAAAAAGAAGATTAATGAGAAGATTGCTTTACTGTCTATTGTTATTGCAGCGGTCTAAGACACTGCATCTCGGTGCAAGAGGCGTCACTGCAATCGCTGGTTCGATTCCAGGCTGCATCACATCCGGCCGTGATTGGAAGTCCCATAGGGTGGAGCACAACTGGCCAGGCCGGTGTAGGCCGTCATTGTGAATAAGAATTTGTTCTTAACTGACTTGCCTTGTTAAATAAAGATTCATTAAATGAAATAAATAAATAAATAATAATAATACAAATAAATAAAGGTTCATTAAATGAAATAAATAGAAGTAGTTACTTTGTTCACCCCTCTGCAGACACAGTCAGCTGCGCTGCAGTGCCCCTGGAGCAGTTTGAAGGGTTGAGGGCCTTCCTCAAGGGCACAACAACATGAGATGGTATCTGACGTGTCATCATTACTGGACCTTTACAGTACCAGAATCTGGCAACAAATTGGGCCTTTACAGAACCAGTACTTGGCAGCAAATTGGGCCTTTACAGTACCAGTACTTGGCAGCAAATTGGGCCTTTACAGTACCAGAACCTGGCAGCATATTGGGCCTTTACAGAACCAGAACCTGGCAGCAATTTGGGCCTTTACAGTACCAGCACCTGGCAGCATATTGGGCCTTTACAGAACCAGTACCTGGCAGCATATTGGGCCTTTACAGTACCAGAACCTGGCAGCATATTGGGCCTTTACAGTACCAGAACCTGGCAGCATATTGGGCCTTTACAGTACCAGAACCTGGCAGCAAATTGGGCCTTTACAGTACCAGAACCTGGCAGCAAATTGGGCCTTTACAGAACCAGAACCTGGCAGCAAATTGGGCCTTTACAGTACCAGTACCTAGCAGCAAATTGGGCCTTTACAGTACCAGAACCTGGCAGCAAATTGGGCCTTTACAGTACCAGTACCTGGCAGCAAATTGGGCCTTTACAGTACCAGAACCTGGCAACAAATTGGGCCTTTACAGTACCAGAATCTGGCAACAAATTGGGCCTTTACAGTACCAGAACCTGGCAACAAATTGGGCCTTTACAGTACCAGAACCTGGCAGCAAATTGGGCCTTTACAGTACCAGAACCTGGCAGCAAATTGGGCCTTTACAGAACCAGAACCTGGCAGCAAATTGGGCCTTTACAGAACCAGAACCTGGCAGCAAATTGGGCCTTTACAGAACCAGTACCTGGCAGCATATTGGGCCTTTACAGTACCAGAACCTGGCAGCATATTGGGCCTTTACAGAACCAGAACCTGGCAGCAAATTGGGCCTTTACAGAACCAGAACCTGGCAGCAAATTGGGCCTTTACAGTACCAGAACCTGGCAGCAAATTGCTATTACCAATATTACCTCCCTCGGTTTGCCCCAAGCAGTACAAGCCTGGAGAAGTTAATCGCTGAACACACACATATATTTATGGGGGTTCACTGGCATTCTACGAGGTGGCTGATTGGTTCAGAGGATATTTAACCCATTCTAGGAAATCTGTTTCTATACCTCTCCCAATATAGATGCTTGGGGTAAACCCCAATCAGTTGGTTATTAGAGCACGTGTTGATTGAAGAGCTCCCGCGGGCCTTTTCCGTTCGGTCTAGACAAGTGAATAGATGTGAATAGATGCTTCATTGTCCAAGACCCCATTAAGACATGACAATGAACCAGAGGAAATGAGTCAGGTATTAATCATATGGTATGGTTAGTAGAGATGGATGTTGTCATAGGCCAGGGAATTTACATGATCTCTTTAATTAGAATAAAACATACCTCCGTCTCTGTGTGTGTGTGTGTGTGTGTGTGTGTGTGTGTGTGTGTGTGTGTGTGTGTGTGTGTGTGTGTCTCTGTGTGTGTGTGTGTGTGTGTGTGTGTGTGTCTGTCTGTGTCTGTGTGTGTGTGTGTGTGTTTGTGTTGTGTGTGTGTGTGTGTGTGTGTGTGTGTGTGTGTGTCTGTGTGTGTGTGTGTCTGTGTGTGTGTCTGTGTGTGTGTGTCTGTGTGTGTGTGTGTCTGTGTGTGTGTGTGTGTGTGTGTGTGTGTGTGTGTGTGTGTGTGTGTGTGTCTGTGTGTGTGTGTGTGTGTGTCTGTGTGTGTGTGTGTCTGTGTGTGTGTCTGTGTGTGTCTGTGTGTCTGTGTGTGTGTGTGTGTGTGTGTGTGTGTGTGTCTGTGTGTGTGTGTGTGTGTGTGTCTGTGTGTCTGTGTGTGTGTGTGTGTGTGTGTGTGTGTGTGTGTGTGTGTGTGTGTGTGTGTCTGTGTGTGTGTGTGTGTGTGTGTGTGTGTGTGTGTGTGTGTGTGTGTGTGTGTGTGTGTGTGTGTGTGTGTGTGTGTGTGTGTGTGTCTGTGTGTGTGTGTGTGTGTCTGTGTGTGTGTCTGTGTGTGTCTGTGTGTCTGTGTGTCTGTGTGTGTCTGTGTGTGTGTGTGTGTAAACTACAGGTGGTCTAATCTAGCTCATGTAGGCAGTCTTGCTTGGTTTTAGTCATTTTTAGTAATTTAGTAGTCTCTCTTTCGAACCCACTCTACAAACACACACACACACACACACACACACACACACACACACACACACACACACACACACACACGTATGTGGATGCTTCTCTGTCATTATATTTGCCCTTTTAGAGCTACTGGGAGCAGGACATAAATGAAAACAATCTATAAAACAGTCAGGGTCCTTCAACTAACATATTATTCAGGCCTGTTTAATCTAACTAAGCATGTTGATTTGGATGCTGAGCATTGTTCAGTCTGCCAGTGACCTCACAAAGCAGGGCTGTTGTTTGGGATTGTTTAGAATGGGGATTGTTTAGAATGGGGATTGTTTAGAATGGGGATTGTTTAGAACAGGGATTGTTTAATGTTTAGAACAGGGATTGTTTAGAACAGGGATTGTTTAGAACAGGGATTGTTTAGAACGGGGATTGTTTAGAACGGGGATTGTTTAGAACGGGGATTGTTTAGAACGGGGATTGTTTAGAACGGGGATTGTTTAGAACAGGGATTGTTTAGAACGGGGATTGTTTAGAACGGGGATTGTTTAGAATGGGGATTGTTTAGAACAGGGATTGTTTAGAATGGGGATTGTTTAGAACAGGGATTGTTTAATGTTTAGAACAGGGATTGTTTAGAACAGGGATTGTTTAATGTTTAGAACAGGGATTGTTTAGAACAGGGATTGTTTAGAACAGGGATTGTTTAATGTTTAGAACAGGGATTGTTTAGAACAGGGATTGTTTAGAACAGGGATTGTTTAGAACGGGGATTGTTTAGAACGGGGATTGTTTAGAACAGGGATTGTTTAGAACGGGGATTGTTTAGAACGGGGATTGTTTAGAATGGGGATTGTTTAGAACAGGGATTGTTTAGAATGGGGATTGTTTAGAACAGGGATTGTTTAATGTTTAGAACAGGGATTGTTTAGAACAGGGATTGTTTAGAACAGGGATTGTTTAGAACGGGGATTGTTTAGAACGGGGATTGTTTAGAATGGGGATTGTTTAGAACAGGGATTGTTTAGAACGGGGATTGTTTAGAATGGGGATTGTTTAGAACAGGGATTGTTTAATGTTTAGAACAGGGATTGTTTAGAATGGGGATTGTTTAGAATGGGGATTGTTTAGAACAGGGATTGTTTAGAATGGGGATTGTTTAGAACAGGGATTGTTTAATGTTTAGAACAGGGATTGTTTAGAATGGGGATTGTTTAGAACAGGGATTGTTTAATGTTTAGAACAGGGATTGTTTAGAATGGGGATTGTTTAGAACAGGGATTGTTTAGAACAGGGATTGTTTAGAACAGGGATTGTTTAGAACGGGGATTGTTTAGAATGGGGATTGTTTAGAATGGGGATTGTTTAGAACAGGGATTGTTTAGAACAGAGATTGTTTAGAATGGGGATTGCTTAGAATGGGGATTGTTTAGAACAGGGATTGTTTAGAATGGGGATTGTTTAGAACAGAGGATGTTTAGAATGGGGATTGTTTAGAATGGGGATTGTTTAGAACAGGGATTAATTAGAACAGGGATTGTTTAGAATGGGGATTGTTTAGAACAGGGATTGTTTAATTGTTTAGAACAGGGATTATTTAGAACAGGGATTGTTTAGAACAGGCTTTGTTTAGAACAGGGATGGTTTAGAACAGGGATTGTTTAATTGTTTAGAACAGGGATTGTTTACAACAGGGCTTGTTTAATTGTTTACAACAGGGCTTGTTTAATTGTTTAGAACAGGGATTATTTAATTGTTTAGAACAGGGATTGTTTAGAACAGGGATTGTTTAGAACAGGGATTGTTTAGAACGGGGATTGTTTAGAATGGGGATTGTTTAGAATGGGGATTGTTTAGAACAGGGATTGTTTAATTGTTTAGAACAGGGATTATTTAGAACAGGGATTGTTTAGAACAGGCTTTGTTTAGAACAGGGATGGTTTAGAACAGGGATTGTTTAATTGTTTAGAACAGGGATTGTTTACAACAGGGCTTGTTTAATTGTTTACAACAGGGCTTGTTTAATTGTTTAGAACAGGGATTATTTAATTGTTTAGAACAGGGATTGTTTAGAACAGGGATTGTTTAGAACAGGGATTGTTTAGAACGGGGATTGTTTAGAATGGGGATTGTTTAGAATGGGGATTGTTTAGAACAGGGATTGTTTAGAACAGGGATTGTTTAGAATGGGGATTGTTTAGAACAGGGAATGTTTAATGTTTAGAACAGGGATTGTTTAGAATGGGGATTGTTTAGAATGGGGATTGTTTAGAACAGGGATTGTTTAATGTTTAGAACAGGGATTGTTTAGAATGGGGATTGTTTAGAACAGGGATTGTTTAGAACAGGGATTGTTTAGAACAGGGATTGTTTAGAACTGGGATTGTTTAGAATAGGGATTGTTTAGAACAGGGATTGTTTAGAACAGGGCTTGTTTAATTGTTTAGAACAGAGATTGTTTAGAATGGGGATTGTTTAGAATGGGGATTGTTTAGAATGGGGATTGTTTAGAACAGGGATTGTTTAGAACGGGGATTGTTTAGAACGGAGATTGTTTAGAATGGGGATTGCTTAGAATGGGGATTGTTTAGAACAGGGATTATTTAGAATGGGGATTGTTTACAACAGAGGTTGTTTAGAATGGGGATTGTTTAGAATGGGGATTGTTTAGAACAGGGATTGTTTAGAACAGGGATTGTTTAGAACAGGGATTGTTTAATTGTTTAGAACAGGGATTGTTTAGAACAGGGATCGTTTAGAATGGGGATTGTTTAGAATGGGGATTGTTTAGAACAGGGATTGTTTAGAACAGGGCTTGTTTAATTGTTTAGAACAGAGATTGTTTAGAATGGGGATTGTTTAGAACAGGGATTGTTTAGAATGGGGATTGTTTAGAACGGGGATTGTTTAGAACAGGGATTGTTTAGAATGGGGATTGTTTAGAACGGAGATAGTTTAGAATCGGGATTGCTTAGAATGGGGATTGTTTAGAACAGGGATTGTTTAGAATGGGGATTGTTTAGAACAGGGATTGTTTAATGTTTAGAACAGGGATTGTTTAGAATGGGGATTGTTTAGAACAGGGATTGTTTAGAACAGGGATTGTTTAGAACGGGGATTATTTAGAACGGGGATTGTTTAGAATGGGGATTGTTTAGAACAGGGATTGTTTAGAATTGGGATTGTTTAGAACAGGGATTGTTTAATGTTTAGAACAGGGATTGTTTAGAACAGGGATTGTTTAGAACAGGGATTGTTTAGAACGGGGATTGTTTAGAACGGGGATTGTTTAGAATGGGGATTGTTTAGAACAGGGATTGTTTAGAATGGGGATTGTTTAGAACAGGGATTGTTTAATGTTTAGAACAGGGATTGTTTAGAACAGGGATTGTTTAGAACAGGGATTGTTTAGAACGGGGATTGTTTAGAACGGGGATTGTTTAGAATGGGGATTGTTTAGAACAGGGATTGTTTAATGTTTAGAACAGGGATTGTTTAGAACAGGGATTGTTTAGAATGGGGATTGTTTAGAACAGGGATTGTTTAATGTTTAGAACAGGGATTGTTTAGAATGGGGATTGTTTAGAACAGGGATTGTTTAGAATGGGGATTGTTTAGAACAGGGATTGTTTAGAACGGGGATTGTTTAGAACAGGTATTGTTTAGGGAGTTTAGGAGGGATTGTTTAGAACAGGGATTGTTTAGAAACTTAGAATGGGGAGTTGTTTTAGGGATTGTTTAGAGGGATTGTTTAGAGCGGGATAGAATGGGGATTGTTTAGAATGGGGATTGTTTAGAATGGGGATTGTTTAGAACAGGGATAGTTTAGGATGGGGATTGTTTAGAACAGAGATTGTTTAGAATGGGGATTGTTTAGAACAGAGGATGTTTAGAATGGGGATTGTTTAGAATGGGGATTGTTTAGAACAGGGATTGTTTAGAATGGGGATTGTTTAGAACAGAGGATGTTTAGAATGGGGATTGTTTAGAATGGGGATTGTTTAGAACAGGGATTGTTTAATTGTTTAGAACAGGGATTATTTAGAACAGGGATTGTTTAGAACAGGCTTTGTTTAGAACAGGGATTGTTTAATTGTTTAGAACAGGGATTGTTTAGAACGGGGATTGTTTAGAATGGGGATTGTTTAGAACAGGGATTGTTTAGAATGGGGATTGTTTAGAATAGGGATTGTTTAATGTTTAGAACAGGGATTGTTTAGAACGGTGATTGTTTAGAACAGGGATTGTTTAGAACGGGGATTGTTTAGAACGGGGATTGTTTAGAATGGGGATTGTTTAGAATGGGGATTGTTTAGAACAGGGATTGTTTAGAATGGGGATTGTTTAGAACAGGGATTGTTTAATGTTTAGAACAGGGATTGTTTAGAACAGGGATTGTTTAGAATGGGGATTGTTTAGAACAGGGATTGTTTAATGTTTAGAACAGGGATTGTTTAGAATGGGGATTGTTTAGAACAGGGATTGTTTAGAATGGGGATTGTTTAGAACAGGGATTGTTTAGAACGGGGATTGTTTAGAATGGGGATTGTTTAGAATGGGGATTGTTTAGAACAGGGATTGTTTAGAACAGGGATAGTTTAGGATGGGGATTGTTTAGAACAGAGATTGTTTAGAATGGGGATTGCTTAGAATGGGGATTGTTTAGAACAGAGGATGTTTAGAATGGGGATTGTTTAGAATGGGGATTGTTTAGAACAGGAATTAATTAGAACAGGGATTGTTTAGAATGGGGATTGTTTAGAATGGGGATTGTTTAGAACAGGGATTGTTTAATTGTTTAGAACAGGGATTATTTAGAACAGGGATTGTTTAGAACAGGCTTTGTTTAGAACAGGGATTGTTTAGAACAGTGATTGTTTAATTGTTTAGAACAGGGATTGTTTACAACAGGGCTTGTTTAATTGTTTACAACAGGGCTTGTTTAATTGTTTAGAACAGGGATTATTTAATTGTTTAGAACAGGGATTGTTTAGAACACGGATTGTTTAGAACAGGGATTGTTTAGAACGGGGATTGTTTAGAATGGGGATTGTTTAGAATGGGGATTGTTTAGAACAGGGATTGTTTAGAACAGGGATTGTTTAGAATGGGGATTGTTTAGAACAGGGAATGTTTAATGTTTAGAACAGGGATTGTTTAGAACAGGGATTGTTTAGAATGGGGATTGTTTAGAACAGGGATTGTTTAATGTTTAGAACAGGGATTGTTTAGAATGGGGATTGTTTAGAACAGGGATTGTTTAGAACAGGGATTGTTTAGAACTGGGATTGTTTAGAATAGGGATTGTTTAGAACAGGGATTGTTTAGAACAGGGCTTGTTTAATTGTTTAGAACAGAGATTGTTTAGAATGGGGATTGTTTAGAATGGGGATTGTTTAGAATGGGGATTGTTTAGAACAGGGATAGTTTAGGATGGGGATTGTTTAGAACAGAGATTGTTTAGAATGGGGATTGCTTAGAATGGGGATTGCTTAGAATGGGGATTGTTTAGAACAGGGATTGTTTAGAATGGGGATTGTTTAGAACAGAGGATGTTTAGAATGGGGATTGTTTAGAACAGAGGATGTTTAGAATGGGGATTGTTTAGAATGGGGATTGTTTAGAACAGGGATTGTTTAATTGTTTAGAACAGGGATTATTTAGAACAGGGATTGTTTAGAACAGGCTTTGTTTAGAACAGGGATTGTTTAATTGTTTAGAACAGGGATTGTTTAGAACGGGGATTGTTTAGAATGGGGATTGTTTAGAACAGGGATTGTTTAGAATGGGGATTGTTTAGAACAGGGATTGTTTAATGTTTAGAACAGGGATTGTTTAGAACGGTGATTGTTTAGAACAGGGATTGTTTAGAACGGGGATTGTTTAGAACGGGGATTGTTTAGAATGGGGATTGTTTAGAACAGGGATTGTTTAGAACAGGGATTGTTTAGAATGGGGATTGTTTAGAACAGGGATTGTTTAATGTTTAGAACAGGGATTGTTTAGAACAGGGATTGTTTAGAATGGGGATTGTTTAGAACAGGGATTGTTTAATGTTTAGAACAGGGATTGTTTAGAATGGGGATTGTTTAGAACAGGGATTGTTTAATGTTTAGAACAGGGATTGTTTAGAATGGGGATTGTTTAGAACAGGGATTGTTTAGAACAGGGATTGTTTAGAACGGGGATTGTTTAGAATGGGGATTGTTTAGAATGGGGATTGTTTAGAACAGGGATTGTTTAGAACAGGGATAGTTTAGGATGGGGATTGTTTAGAACAGGGATTG
>NC_088418.1:5427417-5432417 GCF_034236695.1 Oncorhynchus nerka | reverse complement strand
AGGAGGGTGTATGAGCTACAGTGAAGGGGCCAGTAGCCCATAGAGGGGGGGGGTGGATGTGGTCTCTATGGAAACGGCTTAGGCTCACACTGTGCTGCAGAGGCTTCTACACAGAGAGAGGGTGTCTAGTCCTGTAAGACAAACAAATAAACAAATAGCCTCCTTCCTTCAAGGCTTCTGTTTTAACGACACAGATGCTCCTCTCCTGGAATCACATGTTTACCCGAATCACACCGTCTCTGAAAATGGAAGACATTTTTTGTTGTTGTTGTTTGCGAACAGTAATTTGTTTTAAAGTTTTAAGTGGACTTTCACAGGACAGCTCCCCCCGCCCCGCCAGCCATTTCTATGTGATTTAATAGAAGCCACATTTCAAGGTTAAACCAGAGAATTAGTCATTTTCCAAATGAATTTGAAAAAAAAAAAAATCCCCCTCTAGTCATCTCTTAAAGATAATGCCACACTCAAAAGAGATAATATTTAACCACTCAAAATGCCAAATGGCTTCACATTTTAGTACCCCCTAATACATAACGTATGACTCAGTGGACAATAACTAACTACCTAACTAAATAAATAACTAACGTTATAGACCAAGGTCTTATGGTATAACTAAACTATACAGTGATAAAACAACACAGTTTACAGTAAAGTTCCTTTGGATTTTACGGTAAAATACTGTACGTCTTTCAAAACTATCTTACCTTTACAAGGTAAGTCGTTGTATTGTCACGCCCATAGTGCTTTGTCTGTTTCTATGTTTTGTGTCTAGTTTGTCTGTTTCTATGTTTTGTGTCTAGTTTGTCTGTTTCTATGTTTTGTTTGGTCAGGGTGTGATCTGAGTGGGCATTCTATGTTACATGTCTAGTTTGTCTATTTCTATGTTTGGCCTGATATGGTTCTCAATCAGAGGCAGGTGTTAAGTCGTTGTCTCTGATTGGGAACCAACCAGGCCTCTCTCATCTTTTCTAAGTGGGAGAACTTGCACAATTGGTGGCTGACTAAATACTTTTTTGCCCCACTGTATGTGCTTTATGTTGCTATGGGGGTGTTTATGTTGCTATGGGGGGTGTTTATGTTGCTATGGGGGGTGTTTATGTTGCTATGGGGGGTGTTTATGTTGCTATGGGGGGTGTTTATTGTAGATGTAAAAGATGGTCCGTTATAACAACATTACACTTCTTCAAGCTCTTCAAAAACAAATAACATTGGGAGCTTCATTTTTTGAAAATGCAAAACGAACCCCAAACCCACTTACGTTTTCGTCAACGCTTAAACAGCCCTTTCTTAGTAGTTCTTCAGTCAGCCTTGTAAAAGGTGATCACTGTGTTGTTTATGTGATGGAAAATACCCCATCATCCCGTTGGGGTACAGCAAAACAAGTGCAGACTAGACTGAATATGACACATTGTGAAGTATTTATCATCTGTGTAAATTCCTTCCTGCCTGTGTGTGTGTGTGTGTGTGTGTGTGTGTGCGTTAATTACCCCATACCAACAGAATCCCGGGGCAGTGTTCCAAATGACTCCCTACGCTCTGTGGGCTCTGGTCAAAAGTAGTGCACTAAATAGGGAATAGGGTGCCATAGGGCTCTGGTCAAAAGTAGTGCACTAAATAGGGAATAGGGTGCCATTTGGGACAAGGTTGATCTCTATTGTGCTCGTTGCTAGGTTTGGTTACTGTTGGCTCAGATGATGCATACCGTGAATATTTACAGTACATGTCCTCACACTACTCACCTCAGACAGGGAGAAAAGGCACCTCTGTAAACCGTACAATTAAGCTGTTAAAAACTACATCTAAAGCCAAGAGAACGACAAGCCAAGACATCTAGTTCATTTCTATGCAAAGATCTGTAGAGATTTCATTGCGTGTCAGATTTGTAATTTCTACATGAGCTGTTATTGTATTATTCTGGTTTGTCGTAGAGACAGACAGCATGACTTTTACTGGAACATTCTGGTTTGTCGTAGAGACAGACAGCATGACTTTTATCGGAACATTCTGGTTTGTCGTAGAGACAGACAGCATGACTTTTAGTGGAACATTCTGGTTTGTCGTAGAGACAGACAGCATGACTTTTAGTGGAACATTCTGGTTTGTCGTAGAGACAGACAGCATGACTTTTAGTGGAACATTCTGGTTTGTCGTAGAGACAGACAGCATGACTTTTAGTGGAACATTCTGGTTTGTCGTAGAGACAGACAGCATGACTTTTACTGGAACATTCTGGTTTGTCGTAGAGACAGACAACATGACTTTTACCGGAACATTCTGGAACTAAAGCAGTTCCTTTGCTGATATATGTGGTCTTCGTCACTATCAGATTCAGCCGATAGTATGATATTATCACGTCATAAGACAACATTATCATCAATGCAAGTCCAGAAGCACATGGAAAACATTCTGGGGAAGAAACTAAAAACTAAATGCACGATGTATTTCGGTGTAAAATAACAAGAGTCACTGCAAGCAGTTCGGTAAAGAACCAAGAGGAACGGAAACAAAGCAAGATTTAATAAAAACACATCATGAAACACCGAGAGACAGACATCTTTCCTTGAACTCTGGCTTTCATACAGATCAATTCATTCATTTGACATTTATTTATAAATCAGGCCAGTCAAATAAGAACACATTCTTATTTACAAAGGCAGCCTGGAACGATTGGTTGCCTTGTATAAAGATCCCAATTATATCATCTCTTAATTTACATCCTAATATAAACACACACTATTATATACAGAACAGAGCAGCAGCACCTCGGGCACTGGACATTCCTTTCGGTTGTATATGATGAGATGAGACCCCACTCTCTCTGTGTATTGGACTGGTAGAGATGAGACCCGACTCTCTCTGTGGATTGGACTGGTAGAGATGAGACCCCACTCTCTCTGTGTATTGGACTGGTAGAGTCGAGACCCCACTCTCTCTGTGTATTGGACTGGCAGGGATGAGACCCCACTCTCTCTGTGTATTGGACTGGTAGAGTCGAGACCCCACTCTCTCTGTGTATTGGACTGGTAGGGATGAGACCCCGCTCTCTCTGTGTATTGGACTGGTAGGGATGAGACCCCACTCTCTCGGTGTATTGGACTGGAAGGGATGAGACCCGACTCTCTCTGTGTATTGGACTGGTAGAGATGAGACCCGACTCTCTCTGTGGATTGGACTGGTAGGGATGAGACCCCACTCTCTCTGTGTATTGGACTGGTAGAGATGAGATCCGACTCTCTCTGTGTATTGGACTGGTAGGGATGAGACCCCACTCTCTCTGTGGATTGGACTGGTAGGGATGAGACCCCACTCTCTCTGTGTATTGGACTGGTAGAGTCGAGACCCCACTCTCTCTGTGTATTGGACTGGTAGGGATGAGACCCCACTCTCTCTGTGTATTGGACTGGTAGAGATGAGACCCCACTCTCTCGGTGTATTGGACTGGTAGAGATGAGACCCGACTCTCTCTGTGTATTGGACTGGTAGAGATGAGACCCGACTCTCTCTGTGGATTGGACTGGTAGAGATGAGACCCGACTCTCTCTGTGGATTGGACTGGTAGAGATGAGACCCGACTCTCTCTGTGGATTGGACTGGCAGGGATGAGACCCCACTCTCTCTGTGGATTGGACTAGCAGGGATGAGACCCCACTCTCTCTGTGGCTTGGACTGGTAGGGATGAGACCCCACTCTCTCTGTGTATTGGACTGGTAGAGATGAGACCCCACTCTCTCGGTGTATTGGACTGGTAGAGTCGAGACCCCACTCTCTCGGTGTATTGGACTGGTAGGGATGAGACCCCACTCTCTCGGTGTATTGGACTGGTAGGGATGAGACCCCACTCTCTCTGTGTATTGGACTGGTAGAGATGAGACCCGACTCTCTCTGTGTATTGGACTGGTAGGGATCTCTCTGTGGATTGGATTGAGACTCTCTCTTGTGTATTGGACTGGTAGGGATGAGACCCCCTCTCTGTGTATTGACTGGTAGAGATGAGACCCCACTCTCTCGGTGTATTGGACTGGTAGAGATGAGGACTGTGTATTGGACTGGTAGAGATGAGACCCGACTCTCTCTGTGGATTGGACTGGTAGAGATGAGACCCGACTCTCTCTGTGGATTGGACTGGTAGAGATGAGACTGGTAGGATGAGAGACCTCTGTGGATTGGACTCAGGGATCTCTGTGGATTGGACTGGTAGGGATGAGACCCCACTCTCTCTGTGTATTGGACTGGTAGAGATGAGACCCCACTCTCTCGGTGTATTGGACTGGTAGAGTCGAGACCCCACTCTCTCGGTGTATTGGACTGGTAGGGATGAGACCCCACTCTCTCGGTGTATTGGACTGGTAGGGATGAGACCCCACTCTCTCTGTGTATTGGACTGGTAGGGATGAGACCCCACTCTCTGTGTATTGGACTGGTAGGGATGAGACCCCACTCTCTGTGTATTGACTGGTAGGGATCTCGGTGTATTGACTGGTAGGGATGAGACCCCACTCTCTCGGTGTATTGGACTGGTAGGGATGAGACCCCACTCTCTCTGTGTATTGGACTGGTAGGGATGAGACCCCACTCTCTCTGTGTATTGGACTGGTAGGGATGAGACCCCACTCTCTCTGTGTATTGGACTGGTAGGGATGAGACCCCACTCTCTCTGTGGATTGGACTGGTAGAGATGAGACCCGACTCTCTCTTGGACTGGTAGAGATGAGACCCCACTCCTCGACTGGTAGGGGATCTCTCGGTGTATTGGACTGGTAGGGATGAGACCCCGCTCTCTCTGTGTATTGGACTGGTAGAGATGAGACCCCACTCTCTCGGTGTATTGGACTGGTAGAGATGAGACCCGACTCTCTCTGTGTATTGGACTGGTAGAGATGAGACCCGACTCTCTCTGTGTATTGGACTGGCACGGAAGGCACCTGCTGTTCCCAAAATCTACCCACGTACGACCGGTTCACTTCCCATTATGATCTGGTACAAGACAAATGGTACTAGAC